>NC_142010.1:62480159-62634723 GCF_049901735.1 Notechis scutatus
AACCATCTTGAAAATAGTGTTATTATAAAAAAAATCAGCACGTATTTGTCAGAAAATCTTGAGACTATTTTTTTGACTGAATTATTTCCATAATAGATTCTCAGAATGATGGGATATAATGTAGCTTGATTTTAATGAGGCATTGGATAAAATACCGTATAATATTTCTGATCTGCAGGCTAAATAAATATGGACTGAATTGAATGTATAAACTGAATCCATACCTTGAAAAATCAGTTTGGAATGCACATTCTTGAGCACTTTAATAAAAAAAATGATTGTGAGACACATAACACAGAAGAATAGTTACTAAGATTAAATTGTTCTAAAAACATGTTCAGAAAGTGTTAACTCTTGTAGACACGATGGAAATTTGACACTGCGTATACATATTACAGTCATTTTTATTAATATAAAATACTTTTGGGTGAAAGATGGTACATGGAAAAATTGACACCCAATTACTAATCAAGGTAGTTCACTATAGAAAGTCAGGCTGGTTATTTAGCATTTTTAGCATTATTAGCCCGCATTTTTTTCAGTCCTTTCTTGTTGTGCTTCTTTGCAAAGCGCATATTCCTCAGAAATTTGGGATCCACCTAGAAAGGGAGACAAGGATTGAGAAAACACAAGAAATATAATTTGCTTTTTAATTCACATATTATTTGGAAGTCTACTAGCACTCAAGACAGCGAAGTAAACAATTTAATGTATTTATTATTGCATTGTTTTAATGTTATATTTTATCCAATTGTAAGCCACCCTGAGTCATGTGACAGTCCTTCATAAATCTACTTAGACTGGCCCCCTATCCACTCTTCTGCCTTTTCTTGTTTTTTCAAATGGCCTTGTACGAAGGATATGTTAACTGCCTTGAATTATTTTTAAAAATAAAGGTGGGATACAAATAAAATAATCATGGACCACTGTCTGATCACACAAGCAATGCTAGAGATGTACAAAATTCACTGATTTGTGAACAGAATAGCTTGGAGAACTCTGGAATATTCTGTTTCCCCTCCAAATCATGGCAACTCATATGAAGCTTGCCATTCCAAGGATGTTTTCAAAAAATAAATCCTTGTAACTATAAGCAATTCAAGGTGTCCTAGATATGGTGTTTAGATGAAGGAAACAGGATCATTCGGAGAATGATAGTTGTATGCAATAATGGACACATACAAAATAAAATCTAAATTTCACAGGTATTTGTTATCGTTATTAGGCTTCTTTCAGATTGGGGATTTATAATATTTATGTGTGATACTGAAGTGGGATTGCTGCAGTGCTTTATGTCATGGTGTGACCATGCACTACCATTCACTGTTGTCAGGCCCCTATACACAGACACAATGAGCCAGCTGTCAATATCAGCAGAGGCAAATGAGTTGACAAGAAGGCACTCACCCCCTTCAGAGATTCATATCTTTGTGATCTGGGTTTCTTAATGCCGTTTCTGTGCCATTTGCGAGCTGTTCAGAGATAATCAGAAATTTAAGATAACAAATTAATATTATACATTTATGTTTCTCTATTAGTTTTATCTGCTTCTTTAAAAAAATAGTAAAATATCTATTTCAAGTTGCATTTTCTAGGTTTGAAAATTCTACAAACTAATGTAACAGAGTGGTTAAGAGTTTAGAATCTAATATAAGGATCATCCCAGATTTTGGATTGTGCTTCAGATAAACTTGTTACCAACATTCACTGTCATATCATAGATAAGAAGCTGTTCCTCTGTAGCAATCACATTCCTGGGCAATCAAAGCCAGTGAAAATGGGAAGACAACTGATAAATGAAACAGATGATTCTCTGCTTATTTTCTCTTTTGATATGTGGGACTACCCAAATACATTCATAATTTCTCTCATGAAAATCACTTAATTGCTTCTAAGGGTATCTTTTTATTTACATTTAATTGAAAGCCCAATATTTCATAACATGTAGGCAGTACAAATCTATCATTAATCCCAATAAGATTTCAATCTTGTTGACTATATACAATTCAGCATTAGCTCTTGTAACTTTTCTCCAATCAGAATATCCTTCCATTAATCTTAAACCCAGCATGTACTTTAATGTTTCAAACCAATTTACCAAGCATGCAATTGTTATCCATTTGTGTTTCCACACAACTTTATTCCAAACATACTTTTGCTAAAAAATAGAAATGTTTGCCTCACACTAATGGAAAATAGCATTTTACTTAAGGATAATTCTACATGAAGATTACACAGGAATCAGGGAATGACAAGGCTGGCCATAATCAAGAACCTAGGAAAGGATTACATTTCAATGTTTATGCTCAATGCTTATGTGATGACACATAATTTGCCCTGTAAAGTTACATGATTAGTCTTCTCAATGATTAGAATTGGGATTGGCTGCTTTGGAGCAGAAATGTTTACTTCCATTAAGCAGAAGGGGAAAAATGGAGTAATACTTTTTGCCTTCTCTAGTAATCTCCAATGAAACAAACCCCACTCAAGACTATACATACTTCACTCTATATTACAATGTAAGCTATATAGCACATAAATACTGAATATTGATTTAAACTACTATGCCAATATTAGTCCTTTCAAACATGGGCAAATAGAAAGATTATAGCTATTTCCATTCAATTCCCATTAAAACCTACATTGATTGTGTGTAGTATGGTTCTTGGACTTGGCCATGGCTAAACCTGTTGAAAGAAGCAAAGACAGGAAGCATTAAACATAGAAAAGGGCACAATTCTTCAAATATTTTACACTTTTTACACGAACTGATGTTCATTTGCTGATTCAGGACAGGGCCCATGACTCAAGCCTGCTTTCCACTGAAGACCTATATAATGCAGGAGCCAGAAAGAGGGCTTTAAAAATATCTGTAGACCCCTCACATCCCAGACATAAACTGCTTCAACTTCTCCCCTCCGGATGTCACTACAGGACATTGCATGCCTAAACAACTATACACAATAAGAGTCGCCCCCCCATCACATGCCATCAATCTGAACAGCTAATTCCCACATAAACTATCTTATATCTAAGGATATTTATACCGATGTAGTAGTACTATTATCCTTCTCATCTTTCCTATTACCTTCCACTATCGTTATCTTGTGATTATGTTATATTTTGTTGTCTTTAGGTATACTGAGAGCAAATTCGTTGCGTGCCCAATCGCTTGGCCATTAAAGAATATTGTATTGTATCTAATTCGACACTGCCCATCCAAGCAACTAGACGGGTAAGGCAACAATACATCACAAGTCACAATCTCCAACTACTAAAAAAAAAAAGAGCAAAACTTCATCTACTCGATTCGACAACCGACCATACGCTACCCTGTGCGTAGTAGGCGCACAACGGGCTAAAATTCCCCGTTCCAGAAAAAAGGTCCAATGCCCGCCAAGCAGCAGCGCCTTCCGAGACACGAAGACATTATTAAGTAACGCCAGAAAGCCTCATTTCATTCCTTTTTAAAACCAGCTGATCCTCCGGACTCAATCTCTCGCCCCCCGCCCCATATGCCTCTTTTCTTTCATCCTACTCCATTCCGGGAGAGTGTCCAGATGAACCATCCTTCCCCAAGCTCATCTATTTCTCCTCGCTCCCAGCAGGAGGAAAACAAATAAAATAAAAACCGTTTCGTAAGACAACTGTTTTTTCCTCCCCGCGGGAGTTTGCCACACTACAATTTCCCTCGAGGCCGATGATCGAGGATTTCGGGAGGTACAACTCAACTTACCCGTCCGCCGAAGTTCAAGCCAAAACCGGAAAAGAAGTAATTGTCGCAAAGCATTCCGGGATATCAAACCATCGAGAGACCGGTAAAAAGAAACAAGCTGTACGGACGCGCAAAAGGACGGTAGTTGTAAGGTGTCCGGCTGGAAACAGGAGTCGCGGTGGAAAAGATTCCGGATCCGAAAATGACTTTTCCGACTTTTTAAAACAAAATCTTATTTAAGCGCAGTCACATAATTAAAGAAAAGTTCTGGAGATGAGCGTATTCTGCTCTTTTCAAAATGTTGGCGGCTCTACAGGTTTCTCTCCTCACTTTATTAAATGGATCACTGCATGGCACATCGTGACATTTATCGTTTGCGTCCTGTGTATCACGGTATCGGATTGAAGGAAAAAGTATGAAAAGTGGATATTTCTCTTTAGTAAGAAAACTAACAGTGACATTCTCAATTCTAAACCCTCTGGATAAGGTGATTACATGCTTGGGTTTCAAAAATTTATCCTGTCTTCTACCCTTCGCTTCGTTTTGCTTCTCATTTTTGTAGAAACGGAGTACTGAAGAACTATCTTACCATCAGAACGACTTGCTTCACCAGATAAATACAAAAGCACCTTTTTTTGCCAATTACATTTTTTGGGGAGATGAATTTTAAATAATGCATAACAGTAGGGATATATGCCAAGAATAGGATGCTGAACCTCTATTGCTAGTGGGGAAGAGAGAAGGTTTCTTGAAAAAGCCCACCAACTGCAATTTACTGAGAAAAAGAACTGGTTTGTTGTGATTAAAACAACAACAACAGAGCAATGTCGAAATAAACCAGTTTTGCTTTTGAAAATGGATGAAGTTGCAAGATCAAGCTGATCCAGTTCCAGTACCAAAATTGTGTAAAACATTGAAAATGACTTGTTTTAACTGTGAAATTCTAAAACCTAAATTCATGTTTCTCTCACTGGGGCACTATTTAATAATAATAAGTCAAGAGAGGGAGGAAAGTTTGTGCCAAGATGCACACACATTGTACATCATTTGAATGTTCTATTTTACTATATTAATAATTTTGAAGCACTTAAATACTCCTTAAATACTAGAATTTGATAAATCCAATGAAACTCTTAACACGAGGCTACTTATAATCAGTTTTATTTTTGGCCAAAAAGCAAAAACTGGGTGACCTTGTCTCCCACCTTAAATAGAGCAGGCAGAGAGGGGAAAAGCAGTCGTATGGTGCTAACTAAACCTTCTCTTTATAGTCCATACAGCTTGTAAAGATCATCATTGCTATACAAACATTATTTCATATCGCGCAAATCTCATGAAATTTTCTCAGCACTTCTGCAAACCAAGGAACCTTAGATCGGAAAGATACATTTTAGACCAGAGCTTTGTTTCTCACATTAAGTTGCTGAGAACACATTTTAAGTTACTTACAGCAAACAGGCAGATTTTGCATTTCCAAAAAGTTACTTTACTAGGCTAAGCTTGGCAATTTGCCTGGAAACATCTTTGCAGCTGGCACACCAGGCTACAATGGAGCTTAGTTTAGCTCAACAGGGAATCCGGTCGAGTTAGGCACATTCTGTGTATGCTCTAATCCTTTCAATATATTAATAATTTTGAAGCACTTAAATACTCCTTAAATACTAAATAATAAGAAAAATACTACATTTTAAGGGGGAGAAACTAAGCTGCAAATTAAAGAAATATTTGTTCAAATTTCATTTTTTTCATAAACCATGTGGACACAAAATCTTATATTTTTTTCTGAGAAGGTAATAACTTCCTGTGTATCCCAATCAGTTATCACCTGGGAAATTTCCAGCAAGCTGTTTTGACTCTTGTAATTAAGCCAAGTGAAGTTACAAATTTTGAGTTACTTATGCTGCATTATAGGCTTTTAAGATATGTAATGAAATTTGAACTGCCTGAATGAAATATTGAGGCAATGCAAAAAAGATTAAAAATAACTGTAGTTAATTGAAAAATGAAGGATTGAGAATTTTGGACACAATATTGAAAAAAGTTGACAGTTGGCCTTTTGAACTGGCTCAGGTTCAAGGTCAGATCAAACATAAATATCTTAGTCTCTTGAACTCTTTGTGCCAAACATGAGCAAGCTCTAGTGGCTGTAGTGGAGAAATGTTTATAGAACTATTTAATTTGGCTCAGGAAGAATTTCTGGAAGCTGCATATTACTGTAACGTCAAACTAAGCTATTACAGTCCAAAATCTAGTTGAAGCGGAGGTTTTTCAAAGTTCTAAATATAATATTTTGCAGCAGGCAAGTACCTTGGGATATGTGGTATAACATTAATGATATTTCCTATTTTAAACTCCTTAAAAACATAAAGAGTTCAATTACATTCATAATACTGTTTTGAAATAATTTTTATTAAAAGAAGATTTTAGATAGATTTAACAGAACCATAGAGATAAAAGAATAAGAAAGAAAAAGAAAAAAACAGGAAAAAATATGAAAGGGTGAAAAAAGGTGAAATAGGGATAGAAAAAGTCCATAATGTGTCCACAAGGAATACTTTCGTATTTTATCCTGCAAATGTCAGCCTATCTAAGGATAATGGAATGAGGAACTTTTATAATCACGAAACTGCTGCAAACTATCTAAAAATAAGATTTGGAGTTGTTACTGCTGTTGGAGAAACACAAAAATGTATTGGTATACGCTTTATATCAATTATGAATTAGAGGATTATTGGAGGTGGGGGGGAATTTTACTTTGAAGCAATTAGATGTCAGTTTAGGAGAAAGAATGAATATGTCTCTGGTTTAGGCTTATAACTCTTTTTTATAATGATTTTTTTCATTCATACAGGTATTTTTTTGTTTTTCATTTGAATATGAAAAGCAATTCTTTTAAAATCAGATTTTTTTAATCCTTATTTTTATTTATCAAATAGGCTACCCAAATTCTGACAATTCAGGTTAGTGAACAACAATAAAAATCAAATATAAAAGCAATAAAAAAACAAAACCATGGTTGACTTGGAGGGAACAACCCACAATGACTCTCACATAAATATCGTTCCAAAGGAGTCACTTTAGCCTGAAGCCTGGGTGAGGAGCCAGGTCTTCAAGGATTACTTGAAGAAAATAGGAAAAGGGGTGTTTCAATCTCTGGGTGAATATTGTTCCAAAGGGTAGGTGTGCAACAGAGTAGCCATGTTTCCAGAATCCCACTAAATAACATTATTTAATGAATGGGATCCACAGCATGTCAACTCTATCTGAACAGGTAGAATGGACATGAAACATGGGAGACAGGCAGTCCTTCAGACCTCCTCATGCCATGTAGGTCTTTATAAATAATAACAAACAACTTGGATTACCTCTGGAATCTTATTGGAAATGAATTCAGCTTGTGTATCCATCACTACTTATGCCACCTCAATTTGGCATAAGCTGCAGCTTTTTAAAGTAGTCTTCAATACAGCTGGAATATATTGCAATTGCCACATATAGAGTGATAAAGATATGAATAACTGCGGAGAACAAGAACACACTAAATGTATCTATGTAAAGGCCTACTTGGCTACAACTACTGCCTGTTCACCAAACAGGTTGATCAAGTTGCATACCAGCCAGGGGTGGGATTCGACAGGGTTAGCTACCAATTGGGTCATTTATGAGGTTCAGTGGTTTATGATGTGCTTCCCTGCATGCTGCCAGGCGCGCACCTGTAAATTGTCATCAGCATGCTGCGTGCAAAGAAGCAGCCTTTCAAAAAGCCCCTTTTTCCTGTTTTTTTAACTGCAGCTGTGCCTCGCGGGGCAGCTGAAGTTGAAAAAATCAGGAAATAAAGGTCAGGTAAGACCCCAGGTGGGCAAAAACATCAGCAGACATAGAACCTGCTCTTCAGAGCTACCGGTTCTACAGAGGTGGACAGAACCAGAAACCCACCCCTGATACCAGCCTTATTCTAGAACTCGTTCAGGGACTGTGCTTGCCTATTCAGACACTGTTTTCCTCCAGGATAAAGATACTATTTGACAATATTGGATCAGCCTGAAGTCAAGATATAGAATTGAGTGTCATCTGTGAAATGATGTTATCTGACCACAAACTAATTTAGATATGTATATGTTAATATATCTATAAATCATTTATATATCTCTAGAGAAAGAGGCAACAGAAATCACATCTGTGTTCCTCAACTATTACAGTTACTTTTTAAAGAAAAAAGTATTATTCCTGGCATTTTTAAATGCTTTCTTTCTGCCATAAAGATGTGATGGAAAACATGGAACTTGTTTCTTTTTTAAAAAGTTTATTATAAAACCAGACAATTGTTTTTGTAGGTATGTATCTATGTATTTAAATGATTTATATGGGGTGGGATCTCACTTCTGTGACTTTGGAGGACAAGAAGTAAAACCATAATAATCAAATCCAAAAGTGAAAGAAAAATGACCACAACAATAATATTACAGTGAGTGCAGCTAAGATACTAAAAATCCTTACATCCTTTAACTATGTATATCTTTCCTGCCCTATCTGGATTTTACTGCCTAGGTTGTGTAATTCTACCTAGTCATACTAAAGTATTTTAAAGAGATGTTTGAAGTATAATTATATTGGATACTTTATAGTTTTCTGTTAAAACAGTTTTTCAAGTGAAAAAGAAACACCTGCCAACTTTGTATAATTTTATCCCACAGCAAACAAAAAAACTGAATAGAGACAGTAACTAGAGAAGTATCATTGGTTCTTAAGGATTCTTTTCATGCAACATAATTTACTCATAGTTTATTCCTCTCACACTTTTCTATTAGAAATAGGGAAACACTGCCCATCTTTCTATGCTTTGTATGTTCTTTGCATAGTGCTATAGGATTCAATGGAGTTGAAACCCAGTTTATAAAAATCATTTAATACATACTTACATTCACACATACTAAGTTTAAATCGAGAACATGATTGCATGGATGGTAAACATCTCATGCCATTGATTTTCCTCTCCCACTCTGCTCTTTGTAACCTTAAAACTTGTATGAGCCAGAGATGGGGGGGGGGGGGAGTGACATTTATTGGGCTACCCAATCTTGTGTGAAATCCACGCTGCTTTAATTTCAGTTACATTTTGCCCCCCCGCCCCACCCAAAGCCCTTGGAACTACCAAACTCCACTCACTTCTAGGATGAAGATATTATCTAGTCTAATAACAAAACATCTGCAAGCAAACAATCAAGCTCAGAAAGCATAAAGAAATGATCTATGCTCACAGAGGAAGTTATGTTTTATTTTCATGGTAGAAGGGAGTGGAGTTTGCTCTCTGTTTATATACAGCAGCTTGTCAGTGTTGATGGGAATGTTCTTTTTTCCTTGGTAGTTCCTTGAGTAGGCTGTTGTTGGAACATAGTACAACATATACATGGAAACATCCACTTCCCTAGGACTTTCTGAGTGGTGGGGAAGGATAAAAGATTAGTTGAGAGAAATAATCTAAAAGAACTTTGTTTCCCCACTGATCCTTAATATCAACCACAATGGCTTTTGGAAACATAAAGAACATGATTCTATATGAGTGTGTTACAGGTGGTTCAAAGATTAGACCACAACTTGAATCAGATTGTTGATACAAATACTCATAGGTAATCTTTGCACTAGCAGTTTTATTATCAACATTGAGTCTGCAGTTATTTGTTTCTCAATGCTACTGAAGAACCTGCTAGTTAGTTTGCTCCAGTACTTGTATTTTGTTTGTAGGAATTGGACAGATTCCATAAGCAAAAAAGAAAAGGAAAGGGGAAAAAAAAAAGAAAAATCATATGATTAAGTTGTATGTGTTTCTATCTGTTGTTCTTGAATGCCATCTCTGTTATTTCAACTCATATTTCCACTGCAAAAAGCTGTGAAGCTAAACCAGTGCTGTCAAATTCACGGCATCATGGCGTCATGTGATGTATCAGGACTTTTTCCCCCTTTGCTAAACGGGGTGGGCATGACCAGTGCATGATGCATCCGTCTTCAGGTGTGAGTTTGACACCCCTGCCCTATAGCCTTAGAGTGAATTATTTGGTATTCCAAAAATATGTCGCTAGGTAGCAATGAGCTGTGTAACACCTTACTGGGGTTCAAATCAATTAGTGCCCAGGAAATATTAAAACTTTAAATTGTATTGGAAGGTCAACAGATCATCCCAGAAGAAGGCAATAAAAATATCCCTAGAATATTATTAATAAACTATATTGACAACTATAATTATCAAATTCAAGTTGAGATGTTGAGAAGTTTGCAAAAAATGAAGGCTAATCAATGGAAGCAGCGGGAAATGTTGCCACTAGATGGAACTCCAGCACAGTGAATAAAAAGTGTGCAGTTGTTGAATTATTACTTTTTTTTTATTTCAAAAAGGAGAAATAATTTGGGAGGAATCTCTCTCCTATCAGTATTGCTCTTTCTCCTTTTAATCTATTTTTATAGATTTCTTTGCAACATTTCTTATTGTTACAGATGATATAGAGAGCCCATTATGAATACATTATTTTGAAAACACCTGGTATAATATAATATAAATGTATACATTATATTCCATTGCCTTTTTTTGCAACGGCAAAGGCTTCAGTTACAAGTCAATTCTTATTTTGAATGTTTCCCTTACTTTTGAACCACTATATACTGAGGAGGAACATAAAATGCGTGTGTGTTGTATGTGCATTATGTGTGTGAATATTCCAGAATGCAAAAAAGATTCAGATGTGGTAGATTTGGGGGTTAAAAGCAACACCCCTCAGTTTTAAGAACTCTGTTCAGTGTCATCCTTTATTTGATTTTCAGTCATCTATATGTGAGTTAAAGAAAAAAAGTCATGAATTCAAATAGTGTCATTTTTCTTTATTTACCATTTTATTCTTGCATGTAGAAACTTTGAAGCAACTAACCTTTTTTAAGGGCTCCAGAAGCTTCACCTGTTTTTGTGGACTGCCCAGATTCTTGGTAAAATTTTGGGAAGATTCTCTGCTTTTTTATTTATTGTATCATCAAAATAGACTCTGCTAACTCTTGTTGTTTGTAAAACTCTTGTCCTCTATCATCAGTATCTGCCTCTTGGACTTTAATTTTTATTAGTGATGGAACAAGAGAGGGATGTGCAGCTATTCAGAACCAATGCAGGAAAGGTGGTCTATCGTGAGGGTACAATACTCCTTTACATAACAGCAGCTCCTTAAGGAAGCCATACTTTTTTGATTTTGCCAGACAAGCAGGAAATCATCGGATCATTGGTAGAATACTCTCTCTTGTTCTCATGTTGGTGAACAGTGACGAATATTGTTTGTGTGCATTTTTCATTGAAAGCAAACTGAGGGGGAGCCACAGGTGAGATATTACAGGAAAACCTTTATTAGAATTAAGTAAGGGAGGGAGCTGGTTTGGTTTGCATTTTAATGCAAACTGCCCTTTCCTGAATCTGTATCTAAGCTAGAATGCAGATAAACGTTAACATTCACACTTTTCAGAATGTGCTGCTGTTTACCTCTCAAACAATACATAGTAAAATGTGTATATAATTAATGAACAAAGGAAATAAAATACAGATTACATTTTGAGTAGATTTAAAAAACAACATGCAAACATGTGCATAAAAAGGACAGAATATATTCAGGAAGTATAAATGAGTACAACCAAACCCTCTGTTTAAAGTGCTTGTTGATGCTTTCTTCTATAATATAGTCTCTAACCTCTTTCCCACACCACTGGGTGATCTCTCCTTTATAAATACAGGGAGCTCTCAATATAAAAATCCAGCAGGTTCACACGTTGAACTGAACTCACCCATAATTTCACTTGTTTGCAATTTAGAATGATGTATGAACTAAGCCATTGTGGCTTAGTACTATCCAGTGAATGTATTCAACTAACCATGATTTAAAAACTCCTGGCTTAGTGTGACATTTTCTAAAGTGATTTATTCTATGGCTGAAGCAAGGTTTGAACTTTAGACTTCTTAATTCAGATTGGCTCCAATGCTTAACCACAACACTACACCAGTTCTTATGTAACCATGCATTGAGGCAAGAGAGAGAGAAAGAGAGGGGGGGAGGGGGGAGGGAGGGAGAGAGAGAGAGAGATTGAGAGAAAGAGAGAGGAGAGAGAGAGACCACTAATAAGTCTAAGTGGGTTCTTTCTGTCCTTGTGCTTTTCTATTTTCTTTCTTTTCTCTTCAAGGAATTCGGTTGTGGGGCATATATAATAGTGAATCATGAACTGAGGTCTGTGGGTGGTAGCTAAGCCTAGTAATCTAGGATTTTTCTATTGAGTCTTTTCTGGACATTTCCTCTGTGGTCTAAGGTTCTCTTTTGGGATTCTTTGGGATCCCGATTGCAGCTGCTTGTGGGGTCAGTAAAGGGCTGGAAGGAGACTAATTAAATAATTGTTCTTAGAAGTCTTGGCAAACAAAGATTCCAGTCTGCAGGGCTGAATCTCCTTTGATGCCACTACATTCTTTTGCAATGAATTTCTTCCAGATTTCACTGAGGTCAACAAACCACAATTTGTCTGGGGCCTCAAAGAAGGGCCTTCAATCAGGGAGCATTTGATGATTAAAAAGGCAGGAAAAACAGCTTGGTTGATGAGAGCAGAGTCTTGGGAGACAAAGGGTCATGCCTTTATAGCCTTGTTGTACTCTTGTGATTCTGGAAAAGCCACTAGCATTGTAAGCTTAAGACATATTTTTGCATTTTAGTAGCAGTTACTTCTGGGTAAATGCACTTTGACCTAGAAGATATATTACATGTATACATGGACTGTAGATACATTTATTCCTTCTTCTTCACAATGATAACTTTGGCAGAAAAAAATATGGAAAATATTGGTTGATTATCCTTCTATATATTGATTTCAGTTGAGAAGGCCAATAATAAATTATTCATCATTTTTTTTACTCCCAAGCATGCTTAATTGCCTCTCCTTCTATTTGTCTTTGTCTAGATGGGTGGGCATATTTGACAATTATTTTCCAAGAATATCCATGGGCGGCTATTATTATTATGTCTTGGAAAATGTGAAATTAGAGGCTAGTCCTTAATTAAAAGAACATTAAAAGTTGTAGTGTAAACACGGTTTGGGTTGTATCACTTGGGTTCTCATACAACTGAATGTCCATGTCCAAAAATCAAACCACAAGAGAAAACTCAGACTGACTAAGGGACAAGGATTCCAACTTCAGCCATACAGTTATGTGGAAATTATTTTCATGGGCAAACACACCTCTGAACTCCCCGTCGTCATCATTACGAGGGTGCAATGCAAATATATATTTTAATGTTATTGGCCACAACACCTTTGTCTATTGTTACACTCAAAGAATCTATATATGAAGATTAGATGTCCTTAAAAAGGGAGCAGCTATGGGGACTTCCGGTTTGTTGGCTTCGCGAGCGGCAGGGATTTGCGAAGCTGCGCGATCCCTGCCGCGCTAGCCGCTTTTGGGGCTCCGATCCGGACGGGTCCGGAGCTAGGCTGCCTGCAGGGGCAGCTGAAGGTAGGGGATCCGGAGTGGGGTTTGGGGTGTTGCAGACCCCTCCCGGCCGGCAGAACCCCTTTTCCCAGGACGGTGCAGCGGCGGTCCGTAATGGCCGCCACAAAGAAGCTGGCAGCCGGGTAAGAATGCGCAGGAGGAAGTGGAGAAAGTGCTTGAAAGGAGAAAGTTTTTCTTGGTTCCTAGGACTCTAAGACATATTTAACAAAATTCCTGAAAAGTATGACTTTCTGAATGATACCTTCGAGAAGAGGAAAAAGCGGCAGTTTGATGGTGCTGAAAGGATAGCTTACCCTCTTTTTCTACGGAATAAAAAGTGAATATTAAGAAACCTATTTTTTTTTAGGTGAAAACTGGCTCTAAGCGATGAGTGGGAAAAGAGAGGACTAAAAAAAAATATTTGTATGCTAAGACTTTGTTGGAGGAGATGCCTTAAGGATTGAAAGACTAAAATATATTGCAATAAGATTTTAAGAAATAGATTTGGACTTTCTTTTTTCTGATTGATACTACCCTAGGAGGAGAGAGTGGGAACTCTGTCTTGGTTTGGACTGATTGATAACTTTGGGATTGTTTTATTTTTCCTTTGGAATATTTTGGTTGTTGTAAGAGAAAAGAAAAGAAAAGATTTATAATGGCTCCTTCTATTGAGGAACTGAGAAGGGACTATGAGCAAGCAAAAAAAAAATGGTAAAGCTGGTTTGAAAGAAGCCTGCCTTTTTTTTGGAAATGGTGCTCATTAACTATCAACAAACATTGCAACAGATGAAGACAGCAGAAGAAGAAGAAGGAGAGGAAGCCATCTTTAATAAATCTCAGAACTCGACCAAGAGGGAAGAAAGAGGGAAAGGAAGAGAAATAAAGGACTTAAGATTTAAAAAACATTTAAGAAAGGGAAAAATAAGGTGCAAAATCAATATAATGATGGTAAACAAAAGGGAAGAGGAAAACGACAGAGAAGGGAAGCCAGTAAGGCAGAGGCTAGAAGAAGTAGGGGTAGAAAGGTTTGTTGGGAGAAGAAAGAAAGGGAAAAGGTGGAGAAAAGCTACAAAGTTTTGAAATTAAATGGGAAAAAAGGAATCTTTTTTAGGGATAAAGGATAAGTATAATTTTTGCAAAGAGATTTTGCAAGGTACATAAGATGAGATGGTAGTATTGTATTAGAAATAGAAAACTTAAATGGCTTAAGAGTTGATAAGAGATTAAAATGTTGAAATGTTAATAATGATTGGTTTTAAAATTTAATAATATGAGGGGAGATTTAGAATATTGAGCTTTAATTAAAGAGTTTAATAAGATTATGGTATTGATGTTATTATAAAATTTTTATTATAGTATTTGTTTTTAATATTTAGATTTATTGTTTAACTATGTATTTAATTATTCTGGATGTATTATTCAGAATGTACCAAGCAAAATCGGATTGGGTATTGGGTGTTATTTTAAAGATTAACTTGATTAATTTAGTGGGGAGATAGAAAGGCATCATACTCTGATTAGTGATTTCAGGAGAAATTTCTTTTTTTTTAAGGAATGAGACAAAGGTATAATAAAGAATGGACAAAAGATACAAATATAATGACTCAAATTAAGATGATTAATTAAGATAGAATTAAAAAGAGTGAAATATGGGGAGAAGTTAATATAGAAGACTTAGAATGGTAAATAAAATAAGTAATGATATGTAATATGAGCATGAATACAGTTGAAGTCCATGAAGAAAGAGATACCTGGGTCCAAGTTACTTTCCAAAAAGATTTTTTTATGTTTTGTGTGTTGTGTATATATGTCTTTTTTTGGGGGAGAATTAATGAAACCTTGCAGAAATATAGAATGAGAATAATGGTAACTAAGTCAGAAAGAAATAGATGAAATAATAACAATAAAATGGAATAAGAGTAAAGAGAAATAAAGAGAAAATGGATAAGAGGTTTTTGTATGTTTATATGGAAATGGTTTAAAACAGAATTATAGTTCATCTGACTTGTTAAATTTATAATGGAAAAAGGTTTAAATATGTAATGGATAATGATGACTTGTGTGTTTTGAAAATTAATAAAACTTGTTTTAAAAAAAAAAGTGAGCAGCTATAACCATCTTTACTTCTGGAATCTTTTGCGAAGAGAATAATGTGGGGCACTGTGTGTAGGGAGGGAAGGGGAGAAGTGGGTGCTTCAACAAAACATGGCTATATCAGGGGGAGTCCTTATGGTTTCTATTGCAACAGCTATTTCCTCCTCATGAATTGATTCTGGGCCCCTTTCAGATGTGTCAGAATTTCAGAGATGTTCCAGGATATTATAATTTTCACGCACTTGGCCAGGCAAGCCTGTAACTAACTGCAGAAATTTGGCAGCCCAAAAATAGTCATGGAAACCTTCTCCTAAGCATTTACATTTGGATCATACTTCTCTCTGGTATCTAAATCTGAGACAGCAGCATGTTCTGTTAACAGGGGGACTGATTTCAACAGTTCAATTTACAGTGTAGAGCGATGCTTAGGCAGCTTTCAGCTTCACCTTGAATGCCTGGATGGGACCGAGTTTCAGTGTCTTTGGATGCCTGAGTGCTTTGGTTCTATGCTGATGGGATCTGAGAACTTGTGCTGCAGTTCACAATGTGTTAAACACTAGTATTCATATTATCTCTTTTGGGCAGGTGCCAAATGCAGATTGAAGCTCTGCAGTACAAGTTTTCAAGGATAAACCTCATGTGTGTCCAAGTTTACAAAAAGGTTCTCTGCAGTATTGTGCCTGGAATTAAACCACAGTGCTTTACATCACTCTCTGAGCAGTTTACAAATGTCAGAATATTGCTGCCAACAATCTGGGTCCTCATTTTACCAACCTCAGAAGGATGGAAAGCTGAGTCAACCTTGAGCCAGTGAGGATCTAACTCCAGGCTGTGGGCAGTTCTAATGTACCTTTCTGACAATAGAAATCAATCTCTCTCTCTCTCTCTCTCTCTCTCTCTCTCTCTCTCTCTCTCTCTCCTCTCCTCTCTCTCTCTCTCTCCCTCTCCCTCTCATTTTAAACTGCTCATCTTTCTCATAGATCGACTCTCTGAATGTTGGCAGAATGTTAGAATCATGAGCCAATCCTGAAGTGGGAAAGTGGCTCTATTTTCTCTTTTGCCTCAGACATCAAAATATTTCCATCTTATATAAAAAGTAGTAGTGTAAACAGTCCAGTGATATATGAGGTTTGATATCATACCATAACAGAAAAGCAAAGAGTAATGGTGATATTAAAACAAACCTGGCAGACTTAAGAAGCAATATCATTCATTTGCCTTTGTTGTCATGGTAGATATGAAATGTGAATTTAGTGGGGCAGGATAAGCCATCTGGATTTGAGAGAAAGCAGTACAAGTGCAGCTTATTTTCTGGAAAATATGGATCAATATGACACTTGTGCCTTTTATTATGGAAGCAATGAAAATGTTGGATAAAAAATATCTGGCAGACTGTCAATTTGCTATTATCAAGCAGAAATTATTTGCTTGCACATACCATTCTGATGTAGCTCTAATAATACAATTGCGTTGCAAAAATTTTAAGCACATGCATGGTCTGTACCAGGACTTTGCATGGTCTTGACAGCAAAAAGATAAGAATAGCCCAGCTTTTAAAATATTTATCCTTAATATAGGATTATTTGTAGAATTTCTACTTGTCTCAGATCCAGCACATTAACCAGGCTTCCAAGTAGATCAGTCTTAATTTACAATCAATATTACAGAATTTATGATGCAAATAAACATGCAATTGCAACAGGGCTCTTGACAATAAATTGGACCTTCTAGAAAAGTTTCTGGTGAAAGAAAAAAACAAGCACTCAACACTGGACTCATTGTGTAAACTCTGGAAAGCAATGGGGTGCGATTCAGCCTCTTTCACTAAACTGTCTAAATCCAAGGGAAATAAGAATGTGGACAGAAGTAAGATTAGCCAAATAAATGAGGAATAAGTGATATTTTCAATATTCAAGCCAATTTCTTTTTGATGGTCAAAGTCTGAAGAGAAGCCACTCATGGATGCTCACATGAAAAGTCCATTGCTATAATTGGGGAGGTATCATTACACCAACTAAGAGAGGAGTGTTAAGCAGCAGGTCTACACTTGTTTCCCCTGAACTCCATGCTGTCCAGGTAGCTTGGACAGTAATTCCCATCATTCAAAGTCAACCTAAGATTGGATGTGCTGGCTGGAGATCATGTGTGGTAGGACAGATAGATTTGGAGGGCATTGCATCGAATAATGTTAATTCACAACCTGTAAAAAATGAAGCAAATAAGCTTTTCAAAGTGAATTTATTCCTTTCCCAAGTGACAGTCATCTCTTCTTTATGTGTAAAAACGAAATAAGCACAAAGAAATAGACCTAACTTCATTACATACTGGGAAACTTCATAACAAAGGAAAGGAAAATTTAAGTATGTGCCCAAATTAGCCTATTGGATGGAGGGTTGGCCAAGAAGCCTGAAGAACAAGGGAGAGCTGTCCTGTATCAAAAAGTGGCAAGAAATCCTAATTTAATTAGATTTAACTTAATAAAAGAAACCTTAACCCCAATTTTAAGCTATGTAAATCATAGCAGAAAATAATGAAACGTTTTACAGAACCGATTATGGTGTTAGCGCTAATATAAATTTGTGAGAACATTGTCAGACCCATTGTGGATAAGTTTGGTAGCATGAGACATCCACATCTGAATGCTTTGAAGGTCTGTCTTGTCCTTCATCAAGCATGCTGCATGTTATTTTCCCTTCCTGTTCTCTCCATCCCTATAGGCTAATTCAGGGCATATTTATCAACAACTCCAAGTGGATGTATGTCGTCTCCCTTAGTATCTGTGGAACATTGCCTTTGGCCATGAAAGCGACTGTGGGAAGAAAACAGGGGCCAAGGAATTTGGTTTACGTGAGAAGAGGCAACACAGTCCAGATGTGAGAGACGTGGGAGGAAAATGTTTCAAAAAGACTCCACTGTAATTAATTCACTTTAGCTGAAGCTGGGAATTTATTCACACAATTTTCAACATTCTGTCTATATTTTAGACAGGTTAAATATACCTCCTGAGATCTGTATTGTTCTTTCTTCAGTGGTTTGTCAGTTACATGGGTCTTGAGATATACAGTAGAGTCTCCTGGATGATCATCAGCAACTCTTCCCCTCTGTGCTGGAATTACAGCTGATGTAAAATCTGAAAGGCACTCCATCTTTGTCCATCCAGGTTTCAGTAGTACGTGTCACGTCTGCCCCTTTATCCAAGATTAATCATGGCTGATGTATCTTTTAGTGCAGAAAAAGCTGGCATTTAACAACACTAACTGGAGCCCGGGCTATTCTGAAACACTGCTGCTTAGTACCCAAATGGAGATCAGGGCTAAAAAAGGGAATAAAGATTTTTTTTTTGACTTTTTTTGATGATGGCCTGCCCTCCATCTTCCATCATATCTTTCTCTGCTAATTCTTGCTTCAATGACACTTAGCCTTTTCCGAGTCTATCCCCACTATATTTTCATTTCCCAATGACTTGGAAATAATGCAACCAAATAGATGAGAATAATACTTATGTTATCCCTTTATCCATTGTATTCAACATGTCAAGTCACCATGCAGCTATTATATTCTTAACTACCCTTCCTATCTCTGCCTCCAGATTTTGTTAGACTCAATTCTATGTTGGGAAACACCCATGCAGGCAGAGAAGAGGGATCAAGTAGGTAGTCTTGAATTGTTACACAGCCATAGGAGATCCAAAGAAATTTCCCCCATCCACCAAATGCCATGGAACCTTATTTATCTTACCCAAGGGAAGGGAAATGGTCTGAGGAGATTCCTGCATTATAGGCAGAATACAATAAAGTAGTTAGCTTGAATTCTACACATGCAGGTCTGGTCACTTGTGCTTGACATCCTAATAAGCAAAGATTCTCCTCACTTCAAGTTCTTATGTATAATAGTATGTGGGAAAGACTTTGGGAGATGGAGAAAAAAAGAGGCTTAGGGAACAGACAAATAAGATGGGCATAGCCTGCAGCTTGATAGTGGGGGAAGGGGGGGAGCAAGGCGCTCAGAAAGGGTTTCTCAGAATGGGTCCCCACCTCTACATCCTTCTCTATTCAACCTAGTTTCTTGGGCTGCAAAGGAGATGGGAAGGATGTTTATGTTTTTAGACTTAGAAGATTCTGTTAATATAACCTTATAATAAAGTAGAATTCACCTTCATTCATGAGAGTAGAATTAGCTCTTCTGATTGTGTTTCCCATCTGGTCAACCTGGTAAGACTAATATTTATTTCCAAGTCTGAAAGTACAAATCCTTCCTCCACCCGGCTTTACAGTCCGAGAAACTATGGAGGGCCCCTTCAACTTGCTTAACCCATTATCCAGATGTAGGCTATGCCCATTCTTAGATGATTGTTCCCTAAGCAATCCCAAGGTCTTACCCACATATCCTTACAGTATGCTTGTGGATCAATCTACTACAACTCCCACTCTCCCATGGAACTGTCAACCCAAAGCAGATCCTTGACTGGTCAATCCCAAATAAAATCTCCCACATTCCCTTTAGTTCCAGGTCCCCACTTCTACATCCTTCTCTATTCAACCCTACTCAGGTCTAAAATGTAAGGCAATTTCCTTGGGGTTTCATAACTTCATCCCCTGTGAAGATCATCCCTTTGTTGTTGTTATATCTGCTATCCTTCCATTGTGGATACCCCCAAGGATATGAATGAATATGATGGGACAATGGCACGTTGCTCTTTTATCTCACATCCTTTTACTGCACTTGATTCCATCTACAGCACTGGAGTCTAAAGGCATATAGCTGATTTAGGCAGGATCTGCACTAGTGAGTCATGGTATCTTTTGAAAACGACCCATTTATCATTGTGCCAAATAACAGTAATGAAGTCAGGCTTTATGTTGCCTCAGGGATGGGTAGGTAAAGCTAGAAGATGCTAAAATGCATTAGTGGGGATCTTACCATAGTGATTATGAGGGCAGCTTGCTTTATTTATATCTGACCCTATATTTAATTTTTGTGAGTATATAAAGTAATGAATCACACAGCTGGTGCAGATGGATTTGTTCCTGAATGATGTTTTGCCAGCAGACCAAATTCACCCAGAATTGTTGTTCCATTCAGTTTTGTTGTTTATTGGTGGTCAGAAGAAACCTTCCATGGCTTTAGTTTTCTGGTGTAATATTGCCAGTATGAATAGACTAGTTATTTGTGGGAGTTAACTAATTACAGAAATAGCTGCATCAACTCAAAGAAAGAGGAAGGAAAAGGGGAAAACATTGAAATGACAAGCACACCTCAGAAAGGAAAGAAACAAAATAACATTATTCATTGTGCAGGAAGAAAGAAATTAATCTCAGGCTTGTGTTATGTAACCTTGGAGATGATCAGGAACTTACTGTCATGGCAACACAGGACCTGTTGACATACCTGTCTCAAAATGTTTGCAATGGAGATATTAATCATGGTTTCTTCCAATCAGATGGAATCAAGCATGTTTTATTAATATGAAAATCAATCACAATTAAAAGAAATACTTCTGTAAAATCACTCAACTTTGTTGCTAGAGTTCTATAAATGAGCCTTCTTAAAACAAGTTGTGTAGCACGATTCAGACAGCTGGTTCACAGACTTTTTTTTGCAGGATATTCTCATAGGCAACCCAACAGTTTGTTGCCCATCTGTCTCCTTATCTCAAAAATCCTGCCCCATTTATTGCCATTTCTGAAGGTGTGAATGTTCTACAATAATTTTTTCAAAGATATCTGAGTGGTTTTTCTATTATTTAGCAGGATTTTACTTTAGAGCTGTGTTTTTCAACCTTGGCAACTTTAATATGGGTGGACGTCAACTCCCAGAATCCCCCAGGCAGCATATTCTAAAAATGCTTTAGAAGCAGCAGTCAGCAGTTCATACATGTAGTCTACCTTACTCCCCAACTAGACACTTACAAGAAGGTTATTTTGGAAGTGGCTGGGGTAACTCTACATATATGCATATATTATACTATCCACCCCTAGTACAGATTCAAGGATTTTTTTAAAAAAAACAACACCTGGTGACAATATTTTTTTAACATACCTGTCCTCATGAACAAAGTATTTTTTTAAATGATAGGAGGCAGGAACAGCTGTAAGCATTGGTATACCCTTTGCCTGAAGTGATTAGGTGCTGCCAAGGTGCAGCTCCTAGTTCTACAAGGACAGTTGTATGGTATGAAAGAGAGAATTGGCCACGTTTTGCTTTTACTAAGGTGAACTGACACCACTGTGAGATGGAATGCAGCTTCTGCCTCCTCCAATAACTCTCAGCCTCACTAAAATATACCAATGGGTATTGTTTCCATTTATTGTTGCATTCTGTTTTGAATGAAGAGATGATCTACTTATGGGAATTTCAGCCTGAAAGGTTACAATAACTTGCTAAACCTTGAGGACCATGGCTGATAGTACTGCCCCACAAATAGCCCAGTAAAGTAGAAGAGCTTTTGGTTCAGTATTGGTTATCATGAGGCAGTGAGTGTCTAGAATATAGTTTTCCTTCCTTCTGCTCCAACTAGAGCTGATCTGACAGTAGTTAGACTTTCTCACATTTCAGGTACTGGCCTTTGAGAGCAAAGAAGTAGGAGACTCTCTTTTTAATTTTCTTTTTATTACATTTTTTGCAACAGGTGCCAGAAGTCCAGGAAGAGCTTTGTGGTCTTTGTGGTATGTCCTGATTAAAATCTATGTAATGAACTGACATGGAAATGGAAGTCCAGTCACGACCTATCAAAGTCAAGAATTCTAAGGTCATAATCCAACATGGATAGGTGAAGAATGTATCACCTACAAGTTACTGTAGTGAAAGCTGATGTGTGTGGGAGGGAATTAAACCTGGTCCTGGGAATGGGGAAAGGAGAAATGAAGTGCTAAGAGAGAAAATGTCCAGAAAATATTGCTTAGTCCTGGGAAAAAAAAGAAAGCGTGATGAACAATCTCAAAATAACCATGCCTTGGCTTTATTTGGTATAAATCTGACAGGTCCTGCCATAATAAAGAGAATTTCTAAAACTTCTGAGCTCTTGACTTTGCTTGCCTCAAACGGCTGACTGAGGGAAACAAAATAAGAGAGAAATGAGGGCGGAGGGAGAGAGAGATTTTCTATTTTCAGCTGTTCGTGACTCTCCTCTTAAACGTTGCCACAGCAATAGCTGTGTGGGCTCAGCTTGATGACACTGAGACAATATGTTTAGGAGTTGGAGAAGAAGGATTTCCTAAACATCGGATGTATTGCCCAATAGAAGACCACAGCTTTGAAACTTTTACTGATCCTTCATTATAACACAGGAACTTCCAATCAGTTGTACCAGATCAAGTCAACCTAATTGAGATAGCTCATTAACACATCTTCTTTTAGCATTTATTTATTTTAGCATTTATTTTCACAAGATGCATTAATAATTTCTAGCTAGCTGTCTTTAAAAAGTGCAACAAATAGTCTGAACTTGAAAAGTTAAAAGACTTAGAATATTTAAAATTCATGAGTGCATATGTATGTGTACATGTTTCTTTTAAAACTGCACAGTGTCTTCAGAATGGACAGCAACAGCTCACTACCCATGATTTGAGTCTAAACTACAGCCTTTAGTCTACAGCAGGAGTCTCCAACCTTGGCAACTTTAAGTCTTAAAGTTGTCAAGGTTGGAGACCCCTGGTCTACAGTGCACATGTGATTCAGAAGATCCCTTTCTGTTTTAAGTTACAGTAATTAAAATGTTCTCCATGTATTATCATTGAGAGCATTCTCAACTTCTGTGTATATTACTTCACAGTCAGAGTGCAGAACGAAAATTATAGCCTTGTTCATTTCATCTCACAAAATCGGAAATTTTTGAACAACTTCACTATTCTTCTCTATTTTATTTTTATTTTAAAAGTCAGTTAAATTAATTTTAAATCAATCATAGCTGTTCTGTTTGGAAAAAAATGTTATATGTGGATGTGTTTTGCAACTGTAAAAATAAGTTGGATTTAACACATTCAGCTTTAACAGACATCCTTTCCTCCACTATCCTTAAATCAAGAATGTATTATATTAACAAAAGATAATTAGCATTTTCATTGCATCTCTCCCCAGTCCAGTCTTCCACTGGGTGCCAGGGTATACAAGAAACAAGGTTGCCCAATGTTGTCACCAAAAAGGATTGATTATACATGGAAGGGATGTTTTGTGTTTGCAGTCCAGACATGGCAAACTTTACTGGGATATTTTCCTATTAGATATTTCTTTTTCAGTAGATCTAAGACTGAAAGATAGAACAGTTTAAGATGATGCCTCCCAATTTGTCACTTTGATAGCTCCTCTCCCCTCCTGATGGAATAGATAGAACCTATGGATTTTTGTCTCAGACCTTATAAAAATGGGAGGGTAAATAACAAATAATTAAATGGATATGAATTGCTTCTACTTTTTTTTTTTTTACAACTTCACTAAGGAGCTACAGGTTATATAGTTCTCAAAAGAAAGTATGGACACTTCTAAATCAGTTTCAACAAAACTGTCACCATTATTTTGAATCTTCAGAAATTCAGCAGATAGAATGGAAATTAAAAACATGTCAGATTATTTCATATTCTTTTACTATCGCCACATTATTCTTTTTCTAGATGAATAAAGTGGGCAGTACATCAGCTGAAGGCATAAATCCATCTGAATGAAGGGCTTTTCACAAAATATTTATCAGCTTCAATACCACACTAGTGAAACATTACTATTAGATCAGCATTCTTGTATCAGATTTTCCTTCCGTCTTTAAAAACTTAGCAGTTACTCAAGACAAGTTTTCAGTGTCAGGAATCCACTGCAAAAGAGCTAATAAGAAAGAGGGTGATGGGGCATGTTCTAGGCATAACATCAATAAACAATGAAGGGACATCACCCATCTTTTACAACCTGCTCATTTGTTCAATCATTTATTATCATGCTTGCAGTATAATACTCTTACCAGCACTGAGGATTCTATAATTTGTATAAAACATTTTATAATTAATACCTATTTATTTGTGTTATACATGTTTTATAAATCAACCAGCTGATTATTATTATTATTTTTTGCGGCCACACATTTTTGAATAGCCCTCTGAAGAGCAAAACTTTGGTCTCTATGCCTCCTACCCAGCATTAAGTTATACTGCACTTCCCTATTTTATTTTTTCCAGGCACACTTAGCAAATTAATAATCCCATGTTTTTGGCATTAACTTAAGTTTCATACACTATCTAAAATCCTTCTGACTGATGAGGAACACAAAGAAAAAGTTTGGCTTGATTTTCATTATTTTCTCTCTTTTTTTTTTTTAGCCACCAGGATCTAGCTTGAACCAATCTTCTAAAATATGTCTCCCATAACATGGAAGCCTCATTTAGTGTAGGGTATATTGTGCTTCTGATCCACCAGTGATGTTTACAGGAAGTTCTATCTGAAAGCATAGAATTAGGATAACCACAAGGAAGTGAGAAATTATTTACTGAAGATTAAAGGTCTTAGAAAAGCCACAAGATAAATCAGTCAGGTTAAAAGAACAGTAGCAGCTATTTTAGATTTGCAGCTGCTGGCATTTGCATCCAATTGTGTTGCAAGAGGAAAGGAATCTGACATGCATGTTACTTCCCAATGTTTGCTAACTAGCTCTAGAGGACATTCTTTTGACAAAGCCTTTGTATAGGCAGATGGTTGCTTTCCTCTGAGATACTAGTGTTTGGAAATAAGGAGCAACAGCATTTTTAAAGTTGCACAAATCCACTCACTTTCCTCCTTTATGTGTGTTATGGATTTCTAAACTACTTTCTATAATTCTTGAAGCATCTTTATGAAGCCATAAACATCCTTAGTACAATGAGCAAGAACCATTAAGCAAATGATGCATCGTGACTGTTTATGTTCCTTATACCCATCCAATACATCACCACCATTATAGCTATTTTTTTTTTAAAAAAAAATGTGTTCAATCATGTCCAGTTCTTGGAAGCTGCCTGGATGTGTCCTTTTTTTCCAGAAATAGTTTGAGATCTGTAGGGTTGAAAGAAAGTGACTGGCTCAAAGTCACCCATCTGGTTTATGCCTAAGTTAGAACTGGAACTCAGGGTCTCCTCCTGGTTTCTAGTCTGATACCTAGCCTTAACCACTACACCAAACTGGCTCTCATTACAGCTAATAGCTTAATCCCAAATGCCATTCTGGTGAATCAGGGACAAACTTACTGTCCTTCATGCTTGTTGGTTTCTTCTCAATGTGAGAATTCTGTGAGAATATTTTTATGAAGTGGCAACTGACCTTGCTGGAAAAAGATTTGGACTATCTACTTAGTGTTTTGGAAGGGAGGGAAGAGAAATCTGCATTACTGTAGCTGTCAATAAGCAACAGATCAGGAAAAACAAAGTCAGACAATATGGAGCAATTTATATGCTTAGAAATGAAGAAGAATCCATCAAGGGTTGAAGACACATGGTAGCCAATAGGTCTTTAAGGAACTAAGTTCTTCCACTTTCCTTCATGTATATAGAAATTTTTAGGTTCTTCTTCATGTAGGGATGAGTGACTCGTTCCCAAGATCCAGATAAAAAAATTGTCACCTGGATATTTTGATGCTATTAGCACTAATATGAGCAACCACCCCATCGTAGTAGGATTGCGTGGAGGTAGAAAGAGGGATATTTTTTTTATAAAGTTATGATGGAAACAAAACGATAAAAATTAACCCTCCTGTTCTGCCTCTATGTGTCTGTTTGTAGAGATTTAAGGTTGCTAGAAAACATGAAATGAAAAATAAGCTGCACGACCAAGCACGCTTCTTTAGCAAAAGCAGCAGCATAGTTTATTCCACCTTTGGATTTGTTTGATTGCCTTTCGATAAATCATAGAACCAAGGTTTTCTTTTATTAATGACAGCTCCTCTTTGCCAGAGAAAAAGCATTATAAATAAGCTGCGGCAGAAGTGAGACCTGAATTATGATAAACTGGCATAAAGATGGAATTCCTTATTTGCTTAGGAAGATTTTTTTGGGGGTGGGTCTATCTTTCGCCCATCTTTTCAGCCATAGTTTGCCACATAGTAATGACAATTTCCATCTTAACATTTCCACTTTAGGTAGGGTAGGGTTGGCAGAGAGAGAATATTTCTGCTTTCTCCATTCATTTGTTTTGAAAGGAGAAAGGAAGAGATTCCACTGGTTTGAATTGCACTCATTATTTCATTGATTCATATATAATGAATGGGAGAATGGAGGGCAGTCATGTGAGTCCTGAAAGCAGGCAAGTGCTTGGAGTTAATCCTAGCATCAACCTTATCGTAGCATGCCCGCTGCTGGATTTGTGACTGCAAGTTTGTTTAGTCACGGATAAACTGCTTTCACAAAAAACTGGATCAAACCAGTTCAGCCCTGCTAGGATTTCCATTTAAATTATACTCTTGAAATATGATTATGAGGAACATGGTGATTCTGTTTCCTGAATTCAGTTATGAATGGGGAAATATCCAATCCATTCCTGTAACTTTTTCCTCATTTAAAATTATGCTCCATTCAAGTGGCGTGTTTCCTTGTAACAGTGACAGCAACGCACCGTTCTTTGCAGACGGCTTCATCCATTCAGACTGAACTCATGAGGATAAGTGGTCCTAACCCATTGAGTGATTTTTTTAAAAAAGCTTGCAGCCAGGTCTGTTGTAGATTTTATCTCAAAGAAGCTGCTTTTTATATGGATGATGATGATGATTGATGATGATGATGATATCCCTTTAGTCATGTCTGACCCTTGATAATTCTATGGGCCAGGTCTGTCCACGTTTTCTAATCTTGCACTACTTTTTATATGCATACAGTTTCTTTTTCAGAGACAGAAACACTGATTGAGGAGGCATAATTTTTATCTGATACATACACATATACATACACACATCAATACAAAACCTTCAGATTCAAATAAGAGATACAGGTGTTTTCTATTTCTGTTTATTCAAATATCAAACAATTTAAGATAAATTTTGTGCTATGCAAACTGCAAAAATGTGTTTAATCTGGTTTGATGTAAAGCTGTTTTATTCATAGGTTGACACATAGATTTTCCAATTACATATATCATTCAATAGGACAGTTCCTTTGGAACAAGAAGTAACGTAGAATTATTGGACAGCAGTTATAACACAATCATTAAGGGCAAAATGTTTCATTTGGGAAGAGATAATCCAAATTGATTTCACATACTTCTGATGTCCATAATGAATATTTCTTTGTTATTTACAATGTCTGGTCCTAGTAATTACTGTCTTAATTAGATGTAGGCTATGATATCATTTCTGAAAACCTAACAATGGCCACTATTTTGGTGTTGTTAGAGCCACCATTTAATGGCTCTATCTTAGTATGCTTATAGGTATCTTATAGTTTTGGCAATGAATGACATTAAAATTAAATACCATTTGTTTCCAAATATTCAATTGTAATGAATGTGTAGGCAGCACCCCACCTCACCATCCTTCCCTCCCTCCGCCAACAGCTGACTGAAGTTGAATGCTGAGTCTGAATTAACATTTTCAAAAGGATGAAATTCTTTTTCTGTCATGTAGTAATGGAGAGATACCCTAACCCTTTCTTCACTTGGAGACAGAAACTTTAAAGATTTTTAAAAATAATGGGAGAACAAAGGAAGGGAGCATATCGAAGAAGAATATGTGTTGGAGAGGAGAAAAGAAGTGAAAAAGTGAATTTTTCAGGGAAAAGTGACTTAAAATATAAGAAATCAATGTTTCAAGACTTTTTACTGTTATAGGATTAAACTATTAAGGTATTTTTCCCCTATGTACTTGTAAGGATCCTTATTTTTCTGGACAACTTTATAAAGTTGGAGGCTGAATGTCAGCTTCACCCACACTTCAAAATAGCCATAAAGTTATTAATTTTATGAAAAAATCTTTTAAGATTCTCCATTATTTAAAAAAAAAAAAAAGCTTCTCAGGGGATTAACACTATCTTTTGGTCTGCCTGGAACATTGCAGATATTTTTGTAAATTTCTTACAAAATTAAAAGGGCTTTTCACATTTGATTTTTTTAAAAAAAGTTTGATTTTTTTTCAGTTTGGTCTACTTCACTTTACGCTCTATGGATGGAAGATTATACTATGATTTCATTTTTGTTTTAATTTTTATCTTTATAATGAGCCATGATGGTGCAGTGGTTAGAGTGCAGTACTGCAGGCTACTTCTGCTGACTGCCAGCTGCCTGCAATTTGGCAATTCAAATCTCACCAGGCTCAAGGTTGGCTCAGCCTTTCATCCTTCCGAGGTGGGTAAAGTGAAGACCCAGATTGTTGGGGGCAATATGCTGACTCTGTAAACCACTTAGAGAGTGCTGTAAAACACTGTAAACAGTATGTAAGTCTAAGTGCTATTGCTATTTTAGTAAGCCAGGACAGCTGGTGGGAGATCTGTATTTCTTACACACTGAAGTTAGGAGAAAATACTGGGTGAGATACTCCTGAAAAAACCCTGTTGAAAGAGGCAGACTTGATTCTGGAGTAATATGCATTAATTAATTTTATAAAACATTACTACACTGCTCAAAAAAAATAAAGGGAACACTTAAACAACACAATGTAACTCCAAGTCAATCAGACTTCTGTGAAATCAAACTGTCCACTTAGGTAGCAACACTGATTGACAATAAATTTCACATGCTGTTGTGCAAATGGAATAGACAACAGGTGGAAAGCATAGGCAGTTCGCAAGACATCCCCAATAAAGGAGTGGTTCTGCAGGTGGTGACCACAGACCACTTCTCGGTTCCTATGCTTTCTGGCTGATGGTTTGGTCACTTTTGAATGCTGGCAGTGCTGTCACTCTAGTGGTAGCATGAGACAGACTTTACAACCCACACAAGTGGCTCAGGTAGTGCAGCTCATCCAGGATGGCACATCAATGCGAGCTGTGGCAAAAAAGGTTTGCTGTGTCTGTCAGTGTAGTGTCCAGAGCATGGAGGCGCTACCAGGAGACAGGCCAGTACATCAGGAGATGTGGAAGAGGCCGTAGGAGGGCAACAACCCAGCATCAGGACCGCTACCTCCACCTTTGTGCAAGGAGGGACAGGAGGAGTACTGCCAGAACCCTGCAAAATGACCTCCAGTGGGCCACAAATGTGCATGTGGCTGCTCAAACGGTCAGAAACAGTCTCCATGAGGGTGGTATGAGGGCCCGATGTCCACAGGTGGGTGTTGTGCTTACAGCCCAACACCGTGCAGGACGTTTGGCATTTGCCAGAGAACACCAAGATTGGCTAATTCGCCACTGGCACCCTGTGCTCTTCACAGATGAAAGCAGGTTCACACTGAGCACATGTGACAGACATGACAGGGTCTGGAGATGCCATGGAGAATGTTCTGCTGCCTGCAACATCCTCCAGCACGACCGGTTTGGCAGTGGGTCAGTAATGGTGTGGGGCGGCATTTCTTTAGGGGGCTGCACAGCCCTCCATGTGCTTGCCAGAGGTAGCCTGACTGCCATTAGGTACCGAGATGAGATCCTCAGACCCCTTGTGAGACCATATGCTGGTGCGGTTGGCCCTGGGTTCCTCCTAATGCTAGACCTCATGTGGCTGGAGTGTGTCAGCAGTTCCTGCAAGATGAAGGCATTGATGCTATGGACTGGCCTGCCCGTTCCCCAGACCTGAATCCAATTGAGCACATCTGGGACATCATGTCTCGCTCCATCCACCAATGCCACGTTGCACCACAGACTGTCCAGGAGTTGGGGGATGCTTTGGTCCAGGTGTGGGAGGAGATCCCTCAGGAGACCATCTGCCACCTCATCAGGAGCATGCCCAGGTGTTGTGGGGAGGTCATACAGGCACGTGGAGGCCACACACACTATTGAGCCTCATTTTGACTTGTTTGAAGGACATTACATCAAAGTTGGATCAGTCTGTAGTGTTTTTTTCCACTTTAATTTTGAGTGTAACTCCAAATCCAGACCTCCATGGGTTGCTAAATTTGATTTCCATTGATAATTTTTGTGTGATTTTGTTGTCAGCACATTCAACTATGTAATGAACAATGTATTTAATAAGAATATTTCATTAATTCAGATCTAGGATGCCTTATTTTTGTGTTCCCTTTATTTTTTTGAGCAGTGTATATAGGTTTTAGAAATATCCTTGAATTCAGCATTAAGTTAATCTTCCATTCCATTCCATTCCATTCCACAGAATGTTTTTACTAAAGAGAACTAGACTCTTTACAAGAATAAGTAGGTATTTAGTTTCAAATTGTGTGTACATCTTTGAATCAGTTTTTTGATTCCTGGAAAATGCTTGGCCCACTACTCCCTGCAGTTTTCTTGGCAAGATTTTTCAGAAATTGTTTGCCTTCCTTCCTTTCTGGGGCTGAGAGAAAGTAACTGGCTCAGGGTCACCCGTCTGGTTTTGTGCCTAAGTCAGGGTCTCTGGTTTCTTCCTGGTGCCTTGACTGATACACAAACCTGGCTCCAAATTAGGAGAATTTATTACTGAAGTCTTGGAATGTTTGAAAACAATGTACATGTTAATATGCAGGGACAGCTAAAGAGTTGTATAAGATCACATTCTTACCTCTTTCCAGAGGTGATATTTAGCAGGTTCTGACCAGTTCTGGAGAACTGGTAGCAGAAATTTTGAGTAGTTTGGAGAACCGGCAAATATCACCTCTGGCCCACCCCCATCAATTCTCTGCCTCCCGAGTCCCAGCTGATCAGCTGGGTCTTCTTTTGTTGCTCTGCACAGGAGGACGGAGCTGGAAAGCAGATTAGTGGGGTGGGGAGGGAATGGGGATTTTGCAATATCCTGCCCCTGCCACACCCACAAGCCATGCCACGCCCACCAAGCTACGCCCACAGAACTGGTAGTAAAATTTTTTGAATCCCACCACTGTCTCATTCCCAATATCACACACACTGAAGTTACCTTGAAGGTCCAGATATTGAAATTGTACATGCATTGTAATAAGCCCTAGTTTACTTAAACATGGTTTGCTTATTGAACTACAATAAGCTGGAATCATCCGACATAGTAAGTTATAAATCAAGGTTTATAAACACCAATGGCTGGTGTACAAAGCAACCAACCCCAAAATAATTTAGCAAGTTGTGTGTCCCTAGTTGATGAGATCAGGTGCTTACAAATCAAAAGGAATATGTGAGCTCTGTTTGTTAGCCATATTCTCATCAGCAGGAGTAGCACAATGGGAACACTTTCCAAACTGCATATTAAAATAATTGAGCTCCTGTCAGAAAATGAACTCATTTCAGCTTCCTGCACTTGCTATCATTTCCTTTTTCTGGTTTTGTTCCTTCCTGACTCAGATCTCAGAGGACCATCATCTGCCCACTCCTAATTATCTTGTCTGGGAATTCATCCAGGCGGTCTCACCTTAATTTATACTTTGACCACAGACAACAACTTTCCAAGATGGCATCTTGGCAGGAATGTCGGGAGTAGGGAGGATGTCAGCACAGATTGGGGACAGTAGCCACTCAGAGACAATAAAGGAGGAAACGAATAATGGAGGTGAGGCTTGTCCAGAAGATTTGGAACATACTCAGGCTGCCCTATCAGGAACTGACACATCTTAAGATTCAATGAGATGAAAGACTGCAGTGGACAAAGTACCTGCCTTTTATATGTTTCTTTAAGAAATATATCTGCATTTATTTAAAACTTTGTTTTGCCAGTTATGTTGAGAAAAGGCATTGCTTCTTTAATTCATATTTAACAATTTAATTGATTGTTAGAGGAAAAACCTCTATCTTTTTAAAAAAGTATAATCATTATGGGACTTTGGAACACAATACACTTAGTCCTTGATGTATGCCCACAATTGACCCCAAAATTTATGTTGCTAAGAGAGACATTTGTTAAGTGAGTTTTGCCGCATTTAACAACTTTTCTTGCCACAGTTGTTAAGTGAATCACTGCAGTTGTTAAGTTTGTAACATGGTTGTTAAGTGAATCTGGCTTCCCCATTGACTTTGCTTGTCAGAAGGTTGCAAAAGGCGATCACATGACCCTGGGACACTGCAACCATCATAAATATGAGTCAGTTGCCAAGCATTTCAATTTTGATCACTTGACCATGGGGATGTGGCAATGGTTGTAAGTGTGAAAAAGTCATTTTTTTTGCAGTGCTGTTGTAACGTTGATTGGTCACTATATGAACTTGTAAGTCAAGACTACCTGTATCTTTTTCAAGGATATCTCCGTAAACAAGTAATATAATAGTTTTAAATGTCCAATGGACTTGGTTAGATTTCAGTAAGGCAAGGAGGGATAGAAATCTAACAAATAAGTAAACAAAAAGTTGCAGTTTTGTAAGAGAGGATATTATTATTAACTTCAATTTACAGATGTTGGAGAAAGACACTAAGAACATTGGCATGGCTAGAAGGACTGTGGGCTTAATTTTACTGGACATATAAGGAATACAATATTCTGCAACTTGCTGAATATATGGCTCTTTAAGACAGCACTCATAGCCAAGCATGCAGGGGAAAGTCTTTGAAAAAGCAATCAAAGATAGGAAAACTAAGTCTAGCTCATTAAATTACAAAGAAAACATGAATGGAAAGGACAATTGAATGAATGAATGAATGAATGAATGAATGAACAGACATTAGATTACCTTTATTTTTTCAACCCTCACTGTGGTATCATTCTATGTGAATTATTGAAATTCAAGACTAAAATACATGATTGGAACATAGGAAAATAGTATATTTCTATTATTGTTAACCCTATTCTTCCCTTGTCAATTCATCCTTATACTATAATGCTGTATTATTGTTCTTTTGTGCTTTTTTTGTGGAACTTTTTGTATTTTTTTTAACAATTGTAAACTAACCAAGGTTACTGAGATTTGGGCACATATAAATTAAAACATATTATCATTATTATTCTCCTTTAATAAAATAGGGATTTCTTTTCCAAAAGCTCTCAATTAAATATAAAACCTCTTGCTGATATCTGATTAATCATATCAGCGCAAGATACTTGTAATTTCCACAGCAAATGGATCTTCTACCCATAACCAGATTTGCTTAACCTCTGCCACTTAACCTGTCACACCAATCCATCCTTCTCAAGTTCTTATAATAGGAACCCTAGAAGTACCTCTCAGGGTTAAATGCCTGCCAGCTACAAGTGCTTTTTATAGAAGGCCTCTCAATTCCCTGGGAGTCTTTCCAGATGTTAGGCATTGCAATAAATATTTCTTTAATAGCCACCTGTAGCAGGAACAGGGGCTGCTAGCCTGTTTTGCTTTTAAAACGCACCCAGACCCAATTCTAATTTAGAAGTGTGGATGTGCTGTTTATATGCATTTGTTCTCTGCAGATGGTTCAACTCAATGCTTTCTTGCCACCCCGTTCTTCTGTGGACTAAATCTACCCAATCTGCAGGACAGTAAACTGAACACAGTCCAACTTTTGTTTTTATGGTAATCTGGTTTGCCCCTCCATTTGAAGTTAAAGCAGGAAGAAAAACTGAGCTCTTTAGTGGGGCATCATATCTGGGCTTGATGAGATTACAATCCATGTATGCACACCTTCAGTCCTGGAAGGTTGTGGAATTTACATATTTGATTTCCAGCTTTAAATGCAGGGATAACCTGGAAGAAGGGACAGCTATCTTGTGTCAGCAACTTTTCCCATGCTTTACACCAGAGGTCTCCAAACCCAGAATTCCTCAGCCATCATAGTACAGTCTTAAAGTTGCCAATTTTGGGAACCCCTGCTTTATATTGTGGGATGAACTGCTCAACTAAAAATTCAGGAAGCTTCCAACATGCATGAAATAAAATGGTTAGCAGAGACCAGAGCTAACTTCTCAGTCCACAGGCTGCATTTAAAGCAGCCCTTTCTTTATCAGAATCCTGGGTGTGTGTGTGTGTGTGTGTGTGTGGGTGGGTGGGTGTGGTGTGTGGAAAAGATTGCTTGACTTTTTCTTTCATGAATTTTACTAAATTAACTTAAGTTGATTTTACATCATCTCCTTTACTGTTATGTTAACAGTGTGAGGCACACTTTGAAAATAACATCAAATTATTATCAAATTTATTTGCCACCCTTCTCGCTTCAAAGCAACTCTTTATACAGAAGTGGCTTTGAATCACATGCTTATAGATGGAGCTTAGTGGCCTTCCGCTATTCATGAAAGCATGCATGTCTTTTTTCAGGCTTCTAGTACAGCTTGGAAAAAAAATGGGGATATTTTAAGAATTGCATCAACTTGGAGGGATAGATTCCTTAAGCAGTCACCTCTTTTTTTCAGAATGATGCAGAAGTCTGAAGTGGGTGGGGGTTAGGGTGGGGAAAAACTTCGATGAATACTAGGGAGATGCTGGCCTTGTACTCCCACAAGATCTGAAGCATTTCTGAATCATTCATGAAACGCATATGGCCACAATATTGATTTGTAATGTTTTGGCAGCTGGTGAGTTAGACCTGTAATGGGTTGCTAGGACAGGAGAACAAACAGAGAGAAAATCCATCCCAAGACAACTGTTCAGAGCAGGAGCAATATCATTGGTAGGAAGGCCAGGTGAAATAGCTGGACCCTCCTTGTTCCAGCAAACCGATTATTTATTTATTGATTTTATTTGGTTTGTCAATTGCTTACAAGATAATAGGTATAAGTAAAAACATAGTTATGAATACATGGATACATATAAGAAAAATAAAAGAAACAATAGGACAGGGATGGAAGGCATATTCGTGCGCTTATGCACGCCCCCTACGAACCTCTTAGGAAAGGGGTGAGGTCAATAATAGAAAGTCTAAGGTTAAAGTTTTTGGGGTTTGGGGAAGAAACCACAGAGTCAGGTAGAGTATTCCAGACATTGACCACTCTATTGCTGAAGTCGTATTTCCTGCAATCAAGTTTGGTGCGGTTAACCTTGAGTTTGTATCTATTGTTTGCTCTTGTGTTGTTATGGTTGAAGCTGAAGTATTCATTGACAGGTAGGACATTGCAATGCATGATTTTATATACTATACTTAGATCGGACTGAAGGCGGCGTAGTTGTAGGTTTTCTAGGTCTAGAATTTCGAGTCTGGTGGCATAAGGTATTCTGCAACGAGTAGAGGAGTGGAGAACTCTTGTGAAATATTTCTGGACTTTCTCAACTGTGTTAATATCAGATACGTAATGTGGGTTCCAGACTGATGAGCTGTATTCGAGTATTAGATAGTAATGTGTTATTCAGATTTTACTCCTTTTTTGTTACAGTTCAACAGAATGAAGAAAATAATCAACCAGAAGCTGGATATTTCCAATCATGATGTGGTTCCTGTTATTTCAATTAAAATAGGAAAACCTTTTATGTTTCCCTGACCTGTCCAAGGCTGCATATTCTGGATGGGGATTTTTGATTAAAGCTCCACAACTTTTATAAGGCAAGTCTATGTAGTTAGCAATAGTCACTGTCAATGGACCTTCTTCCAATATCTCCTTACTCTGTGAGATTTTACATGTAGATGTCAGCATGATGCAAATAAACTTTTAACTTGATAATGTTGGCTCTTTCATGTAGAAATAATTACCTACCAATTAGCTACCTAGTTATAGCTTGGGATCATAACCATAGTTACTTTTTGCAGTTGTGATTGGAATTGACTGAATTCCTGAATCAAGTAGAACCAGACCAAGGCCTACCATTTTATTCCCATAGTGGCCAAGCAGATATTTATGGGAAGGGTAAGCAAGTTATGAGTGCCAGTGGGTTGTATTCTCTAGCTGTCCTTAGAAAGAGGATGTGTTAGTTCTCCCTCCACCACCAGGATCCCCAGGTTAAAAGATTTTTCTAGACAGAGATTATGGTTAAAATATGTTTACACTACAGCTAAATCTGTTCAGTCTGAGTTAGTAAACAAGTTTTGTTTGATTTTAAAGTGCATCCTTTAATTTCTGATTTCCAACTGTTGAATTCTTTAACAAATAAAATGTTTTGGAAATGGAAGTTCATTCAATCTTTTCCTTAGTTTGAGGAGTGGTGTTATTTCTGTGCCCAATGGCTGGGTAGGAAGGAAGGAAGAAAATTGTCAAAATTGTGGGCCACCCTAGAAACAGCAAAGGACTGGCCTGCGGTGCCTCTGCCAGTGAAAAGAGAACTCCGTTTTCAGTCATGATGGCCTCTGCCAGTGAAAATGGAGCTCAGGGGACCCACATTCAGCCCCCTCTGGGCAGCAGGAGGCCATTATGGCTGAAAATGGAGCTTGGGAGCCCGTTTTTGCTGGCAGAGCTCTCAGGCCACCGCAGATGCCCTCGACACAAGTGACATCAAGCTGATAACGCCCACCCTGATCAAACATAATTCTGATGCGGGTAGCCCTCAATGAAATTGAGTTTGACACCCCTAGTCTAAGGGAATTCAACAATGCCCTGAGGATCACAGGTTGCTCATCCTTGTTCTGGGAATTCATCAAGAACTAAAATTGAATTGGCTATATTCTGAGTTTATTGATATAACTTACTAAGCAGGTTTATCTGTAACTGTGGGTTAGGCAGACAATATGGGAAACAATGCCTATTTTCAGCTTCCTGTCTAAAAATCTACAATTATTTTAAAAAAAACACACATTTTGGGAACAAAAAGAGCAACCAGCAGCCTCACTGGGGTTAGAACCACACAGATAACTGTTAGCTAGAAGGATGAGTTAAATATAGGTTATCCACCTCCTCCAAGTAATCTGGGTTTGGATGATACATAGAGGCTCATGGACACACGGGGGAGTTCACTTAACCAAATCCTGGGTACAAATTGTGGTGAAAGGGATTCTGCTTTAGTTATAATTTAATCTATGGTTTGGGTTAGGATCTCACTGCTAAAGCTAACCATATTAATGTTTTGGGTGTCCTGTAGACCTGGTCTTTGTGTTTTTTTTGGTAAGAACCACTCTGGCCTTTTCCCCAAGAAGGAAGCATAAAAGAAACACATCATGTTAGGCTCCTTTTCCTTCAGAAGGAATTAGGCCCTAGGGCTGTGGAGCCTCAGGTAGGTGGCTTTCCATTGATCAACCCACAGATGTTATGTCAAATGAACTTCTTCCCAATGATTCAGGCAGCGCTAGCCTACATATTTTACTGTGGTGAGTTTTTTCAGGACCTGGGTCTTAGCTTCATCAGCCCACGCAAATGCTGTTTGAAAAACAATATACAGTTCAGCTCTGCAGCAATTTATTCTTTCTTGATCCCAGTGAATTCCCCCCCACCCCATGAATGCTTGTTGTATTCTTCTTCCTCATCAGCCAAGGGAAACTGTGAAGGGAGTTGTTTCCAGATGTGAAGCAGAAAAAAAACCATTTCATTAATGTCATCTGGTTCATGTGGCAGATATGCCATCAGCCCTTGCCTTCTTGTAGTGTGAATGAGGTACAATATTAAAAGCAAACCCTCTCGCTTTATCAATGGTGGGAAGTGGGTTCCCCTCCCCCTTTCATTTTGCCATACTTTCTTGTTGATCATTAATATAATAGAATATAACACAGGCAGAAGTGGGTTGCACTTACGTTCACAATGGGTTTGCTGGTTGTGAGCGTGTGAGGGAAGGCCCAGAGGGTAGGAGTGGATCTTACTTTGAGGAGCATGAGATTCCAGAAGGTGGGAGCCAGGGCACACAAGCTTTTCTTCTGGACCCCGCCAGCTGAAATTACTTGACTGACAGTGTCTACACCATGCTCCTTTTGCCATTGTGAGCAGGGCCATGAAAGGGAGCAGCTTCCCTTTCAGCTGCCTGGAGAGGAAAAAGCTGCCTAGTGAAAAGAAGCTACCTGGTCTAAAGAATCTGCCTGGTTGAATCGGGAGAGGGAAGCCGATGCGGGGAACGAACGAGCTGTGGGTTTGTGGCAACTGCCAACTGCAAGCTTAGAAGCTACCCAACTGTGGGTGAGTCTCCCCCCTGGTTCCTTATAGATCAGCGATGCATTTTTCAGTGAGAGGAAGGAGCGGGTAAACAGCTCGAAGATTTACTGTGGACCCGAGTCAGAAACAACTTAAAAAGCGAAGACTCCAGAGCGGAAGGGGTGAGTGTGGACATTAAGTGGCAGCAGCTTAATTTATGTTTTTACCCTCTAACTCTGGAAGTTAAATGGCAGCTTGAGAAAAGAGTGATTAAAGGAGAAAAAAAGGGGGGGACTAGACGAGAAGAAGAGGTGTGAAGAAGGTTTTTATTCAGGAAAACTGCCTTTTGAAACTGAGATTGATTATGAATTCTGATGATGGAAGAACTGGAATGATGTCTACAGTCTCCATTTAAATCAAATCACCAAAAATAATTCTAAACGGCCACCAATTGGGGAGAACAAAGGAGACTCACAGAGAATTGATAGTCTCCATATAAATCACCCAGCTCCATTTAAACAACCCAGCTGATTAGTCAGCCTGAATTTAAATTCCCACTCAGCTGATTGGACAACCTCCACTAAACCCCCACCCAAATCTCATCCTTTCCAAACTCCAAAGTAGATGATTGGTGAGCTCATTCAAATCTTCTCCATTCAAATCTATCAAACAGCAACGCTTCCTCTTTAAAACAAAAATAAAACAAAACAAAAACCCAAAAACGTGGCTTTAAGGAAAAACAAAGGAACTTTACACCACAAACCTCCAATACTATATTACCTCCACTATTTCAGTACCTCAAGACCAAATATTTATAGATAATGCTTTGTCTATAATAATTGATTTATCATATAATAGTATAATAATTAATTGTTAAATGACCACTAATTTACTGATTCGTTGAATTGTTAGAGATTTAATACTGTATCATTGATTATCTAGTCTATTGATTGATTGATTGATTCTTAGTAATAAGTTGATTGATTTTTAGTAATAAGTAACCTTACTTTTGATTTGTTCTCTAACTTATCAATTAACATTTATTAATTACCAACATTCATTAAGTAACTGTCTACCTATCACATTAATTAGTTATTGTAATTGTTTAGTGTACTATTGTCATTGACCATGCCAGCCAGAAACTCCAGAAACTCCACATGCTCCACTTCCAAACAACAACAAAAAATAATATCTCTACCAATGACCTCCCAGATTCCTGTACATGCTTCAGATGTCTTAAAACCATAAATGAAAGCGAAAATAACATCAAATGCTACCTATGTGACAATCAAGCCCACCTTGCCTGCTTAAACTTAAACAAAGACCTAGCTGATCTCCTAAAAGCATCAGATACTTTCCCTTGTCTATGTTCATCATGTTTTCCTAAGGTAAACAAACCAAGTACCCTGCCTGACAGAGTTGATAGCATAGAATCACTCATGCACTCAATAGAAAAACGCTTAGCAACACGTTTTGAAACAATTATACAAGAAAGCTTAATTTCTCTTGAAAAAAAATACAGCACTGATAAGCGACTACCGAACAGCTCAAAATCAAATTCCAACCCAATAACCACTATCACAACTACTACCTCAACTACAATCACAACTACAACCAAAAATAACCACCAAACCACAACCACAAATAATTACTATCCCATCAAATAATTCCACAAATAATATCCCCTCACTCATCAGAGACACTATTGAACATGATCAGAAATGTCCAAATGCCATCTTATTTGGTCTTGAAGACACCAACAAATCAGATGACATCACCAAAGTTCGTAATATCATAAGCAACTTAAATACAACAAGCATCTCTCCTGAAGATATCATTGAAGTAACCAGAGATGGCCCTGAGTCCAAATACAATGTTGGTTTGGTGGCCCCAAAATTTTGTAGAGTTATTTGCAAAAATGAGTCCAGCAAATGCATATTCATTCATACAATAAACGCCATTGCAAAAACTAATCACAACCACAAAAACTTCGCTCAAGACCAGACTTATCCATACTGCAAAGAATCCGCTCCAAGGAACTCAAAAGATGTCTAGACAATGGAGAGAAGGATCTCTACATTGACTACCGCACTGATTGTATCAAAAGTAAGTCACACAACCCACAACTCCACATCCAACCCTACCTCATCCAACCCACCATTACTCAAAACTAGGCACGCACACCCCTAACTACCTCAATTCCAACTACAACTGGCCTTAAATGCAAGCTACTCAGTGCAAGAAGCCTTGTGAATAAAATACCTGAATTTCTCCTCTTACTAAATATGGCTAAATTCGACATCATATTTGTCTTTGAAACATGGCTCAGTGCATCTCTCCCTGACTCCATTACCACAGTAAGAGACTATCATGTTTACCAATCAGATCGTGGAATCCGTAGAGGAGGTGGTGTTGCTATCTTCTATAAAAAGTCACTACATCTAAAAAACATCCAAGTTACCCAAGAGCTTGCTCTTCCTGAGACCATTGTCTGTGAACTGTCCTTAAATATCACATTACAATTCTTACTATGTTATAGAGCCCCTGATTATGACATCGAACATGTAAACAAGCTAAATTCACTACTAACATGGGCAACATCCTGCCAACATGCTTTTATCTTTCTTGGTGACTTCAATCTACTTCACATTAACTGGACCCTAAATGAATGTAAAACTGAACCCATACATGCAACCTTCTATAATGCTGTAACAAACCTGGGACTGGAACAACTAGTAAACAACAATACTAGACTTAACAACTGCCTCAATCTCATCTTCTGCAATAGTTTGAATTCAATTTATGGAATACAAATTAAAGAACCCTTTTCCAACAGTGACCACAGCTTGATTGACTTTTGTCTCAACATACCTCCACACTAAAATCAACACAACGATGTGATCCCCAATTATAACTTCAAAAAAGGCAACTATGATCTCATAGACAACGATCTCTCATCCCTTGATTGGCAATCTCTATTCACTGGATGCAATACTGTTGAAGACCATTACAACATATTTTTACTTGAAGTCAAAAAGTCATCAAACTATATGTACCAATAACAACTCCCAAAACCAGAAAAACAGATAACCTATAACAATAAGGAAGCTTCAATCCAAAAAGAGATCACTTTGGCGGAAAAACAAATTTGGTCACATTGCCAACTTCAAAAGCCGATACAAAAATTTATGCCACCAGATAAAGACTGAATGCACCAATTATCACATTAAACAAGAGGAAAACCTTCTACGCACCAATTCCACCTGCGCTTTCTACAATTTTGTAAACAACAAACTAAAAGACTCAAGGTTCATCCCACCCCTGAAAGGACCTAATGGTAATGACTGCAACGACGACACTATTAAAGCCAACCTCTTTAACACATTCTTTGGTTCAGTATTTGTAAACAGCAATGGATCATGCCCAGTATTTCCTAGTTGAACCACAGATAACTACAATGATCTAATACATATCGATTTTACAGTAGACAATGTTGAAAAGGCACTACACAATCTAAAACCATCTCTATCTATTGGACCGGATGGAATATGTGCCTACTTCTTAAAAAAGCTATCCACTGCCATAGCTGAACCTCTAATCATAAACTTTGAAAAATCTTTCAGGACCAGCTCCTTGCCAAACCTATGGTCACAAGCCACGGTCTTCCCCATCTTCAAAAAGGGAGACCCCAGCCTAGTTGAAAATTACAGACCAATCTCTTTATGCTGCATCATCTGTAAAGTCATGGAATCAATTATTAACCAATCCATTATCCTCCACTTAGAGACAAACAACCTACTCTCTAATAAACAATTTGGTTTCAGAAAAAAACTATCCTGTAATCTGCAACTCTTACACTGCAAAAACATATGGACTACACAACTTGATCAGGGCAAAGCAATAGACACAATCTATATAGACTTCTGTAAAGCCTTTGATTCAGCAGTACATGACAAACTACTCCTAAAACTAAAATCTTATGGTATCTCTGGACACCCGCATAACTGGATAGAAGCATTCCTGTCAAACAGACAACAAATGGTCAAAATTGGGAGTGTCCTATCAAATTCTGTACCTGTCAACAGTGGTGTCCCACAAGGCAGTGTTCTAGGACCAACTCTTTTCATACTCTACATAAATGACCTCTGTGATCATATTAAGAACAACTGCGTCCTCTTCTCTGATGATGTAAAGCTATTCAACACCACAGACAATACTGCTACCCTTCAAAAAGACCTTGACTATGTATCAGAATGGTCAAACAAATGGCAACTTCAAATCTCAACAAACAAACGCTCTGTCTTACATATTGGCAAAAAAATCAGAAAATAAAATACAGGCTGAATAGTCAAGACCTTGTTGATGATCCAAACTCTGTCAAGGATCTTGGAGTGCTCATCTCAAATGATCTAAGTGCTAGAGCCCACTGTAACTACATAGCCAAAAAGGCTTTAAGAGTTGTTAACCAAATCTTACGTAGCTTTTTCTCTGGTAATATTACACTACTAACTAGAGCATACAAAACATTTGCTAGACCAATATTCGAATACAGCTCATCAGTCTGGAACCCACATTACGTATCTGATATTAACACAGTTAAGAAAGTCCAGAAATATTTCACAAGAAGAGTTCTCCACTCCTCTATTCATTGTAGAATACCTTATGCCAGGGGTCCCCAACCGCTGGTCCGTGGACCGGTACCGGTCCACGGAACAAGTCTTACCGGGCCGCTGGTTGCTGGCGCCGCCATCTTTTTGGTAAAAGTGCTTCCGTGAGCTTTTCCGGGTAGAAAGCTCACCGGAAGCACTTTTTCATCAAAAAAGAGCGGCGTAGCTTGTTGAGCTTTTCCGGATGAAAGCCATTTCTACCCAAAAGCTCACCGGAAGCGCTGGCGCCGCCATCTTTTGACGAAAAAGTGCTTCCAGTGAGGTCACCGGAAGCACTTTTTCGTCAAAAGATGGCGGCGCCCAGTTGATGCCGGGTACCGGGCCGCGGCGCCCAGCTGATGCCGGTACCGGGCCGCGCATCAAAAAGGTTGGGATCACTGCCTTATGCCACCAGACTTGGAATTCTAGACCTAGAAAACCTAGAACTATGGTGCCTTTGGTCCGATCTAAGTATAGTATATAAAATCATACATTACAATGTCCTACCTGTCAATGAATACTTCAGCTTCAACCATAACAATACAAGAGCACACAATAGATACAAACTCAAGGTTAATTGCACCAAACTTGATTGCAGGAAATACGACTTTAGCAACAGAGTGGTCAATGTCTGGAATATTCTACCTGACTCTGTGGTTTCTTCCCTAAACCCCAAAAACTTTAACCTTAGGCTTTCTACTATTGACCTCACCCCTTTCCTAAGAGGTCTGTAGGGGGCGTGCATAAGCGTACCAATGTGCCTACCATCCCTGTCCTATTGTTTCTTTTATTTTTCTTATATGTATCCTTGTATTCATAATTATGTTTTTACAGTACTTATACCTATTATCTTGTAAGCAATTGACAAACCAAATAAAATAAATAAATAAATAAATCCCCATGGGGTGAAATGTTTCTTATTTTCACATAAATCAGATTGTAACATATTTGGAAGATACTACAGGTGACATGTTTGGGAGGGCATCTGTAGAAAACCAAGTGATGACATCAACCACTTGTAAAGCTTGCTGTGTTAGAATTGCCAAATCAGAGGTGGAGACATTCAGATTTTTGTTCAGGATTTTGCAGCCCAAACCAGCCCAGTCCTGCCTTTATTATTTCCTATTGCTGTGTTGTTGTAGCTAAGTTAGTATTTGTACTGTAATCAGTTATAAGAACATTGCTGTTTGTATGTATGTAGAGCCACATCAACCTAGTTCCAATAAATAAGGTATTGTTAAGTTGAATATTTACCTTTGCGGCCCATGTAAAAAGAAAAAATGTTCAAAGAAAAGATATGCACATCTGATGGTGTAGAATCTTTTTGTTTGGTCTATACAGATGAAACAGTTTTCGATAAAACAATCCAGATCCATAGATTTTCTCTTCTTCTTTACTTCCTCTTTCACTATTTGACGTGTCGAGATAGATACAAAGTTTTGGCTTGTGCACTTCTTGCAGTCTCAACCATTGTTATTTGATGCTGTTGTGGTGTCTCTTTACTGTCTTTCCATCTTCTTCTGGGTCTGCCTTGTTCTCTTTGACTTCTCGAACTCTTTTTATGTATGCATTATAATATGGTATGGAATCTCCAGACACTACTTTATTTGATGGGCAAACCATTTGCTGTGTTTGTATGCAGTTTAATGTTGGTTCTATTCCAAGATAGAGGTGACAATAACAGGAGAAGAAGGGTGGGTAGAATCGTGGCACATCATGATTCATGATGTACTATACCAAGTTTGAGTCATTCTTTAGGCCTGGGGGTTGAATTGATTATGGGCAAGGCCAGGGTCAAGAGAAGGCTAGCAATTAGTATATATACATCTCAATAGCTATGCAGCCCATATATTTTCATATTTGCACATATTCGCACAACACATACTGTACTCATATAAAATAGATTCACATACTGCACTAAGCCATGGCTTGTTTAAAAGTATGTATTGACTGTATCCCAATTGGATGGGTTCACAATGTGCTAATCATAGACCTGGCCACTATCACAATGGCTAGGTAGACATATGGTGCTAATTTCCATTATGAATGTGAATTAAACATTGCATCCTACTCACTCATTAACATACACAAGTATTGTACTTTGGAAGGTTGTTTACAAGATCATTTCTGCACTAATGGTTTTTAATTGTCTTCAATGCAACATCCTATCTTCATCAATGGTTTATTGCTGCAGAGATTGCTGGATGACTTTCATGCAGAAATGATCAATATCTTGAAGAGGCAATGTTATTTCGAAAGGTGTGAGGTCACAGAGTTGGGGTGGATCTCTAGTCTAGAGGATAATTATCCTTTCCTGAAGTTCTCTACCTGACAGTATTGAAAAAAGGGCCAGAAAATCAATACTGTGTGGAAAACCTTTCTTGCTCCTTGAAGAAATTGATTCTGCTACATAGTCAAGTCTTAGGACATTAAGAAAACATAATATCATTATTCAGTAAAACAGCAGGGATCAGATCCCACTTAATGATGTAAGATGGCCCAGAATTTAAAGGCTTATGTACCATAATATATTTTGGTCATGCATTGAAAATAACTTTTCTACGGTTGTAGAACAGAAGACAGAGTTACACAGTTGACCCAATGACTAGTTAATCATGTATTGTGCAATCGCTTTAAAATGAGCAAACTGTTGACTGCTTAGAAATAAAAGCTAAAGTCTGTTTCACTAAGTAATAAGATTAGCGTGAGCTTTTATAATCTCCATGCTTCCTCTTTCCCACCTATGATGCCAAATCCAAGAACAGTCATTGAAAAGAACTAACATCCCCCTATGATGAATTCATAAGCTTGCCTGTTAGTTTGATTCTTGGAACAGACAGGAAATAATACTGAATGGATCTGCCATCCCATGACCTGGAATGTAGAAAGGAAACATTTATTTTTAATGTATTCTACTTCTATGGCAGCCCACTCATCAAGAGAACTAGTTCCAGTAGGCAATGTGTTATCATTGCCAGTAACCAAAGGGAGAGAAGATGAAGGAATAACAAGGGGTGGTGGAAAATGTTATTTATCTCCAAACTCCTTGGATTGGCATTTGGGATGATGAGTTTTATATTGTAAATGCTCCAACATTGGAAATTTTAAAGAAGAGATTGGATAACCATTTGTCTGAAATGGTATAGGGTTTCCTGCCTAAACAGGGGGTTGGACTAGAAGATCTCCAAGGTCCCTTCCAACTTTGTTTTCTATTCTATTCTATTCTATTCTATTCTATTCTGTTCTTTGGCTAAGAGAAGATGAAGAGATTAGGGAATTGTTTATACTTGTTACAAGAGAGTGGGAAATCATTTTCTTGATGCTGTGTGTCAATATGTCATTTCATACATTTATTTTTTGCATTTCTTTCTCTTCTCTTTCTCTGTTAGATTCTATTATCTTTTATGGCTCCAACCTATAGCAATAGCACGTAGACTTATATAGTGCTTCACAGTGATTTACAGCCCACTCCTCATTTTATCAACTTCAGAAGGATGGAAAGCTGAGTCAACCTTGAGCCAGTCAGAATTGAACACTTGGCAGTGAGCACTGAATTAACCTGCAATACTACATTCTAACCACTGAATCACTACGGTTCCTATAATACAGGGATCTTCAAACTTGACAGCTTTAAGACTTGTGGACTTCAACTCCCAGAACTCCTCCTCCAGTCATGTTAACTCAGGAATTCTGGGAGTTGAAGTCCACAAGTCTTAAACTTGCCAAGTTTAAAGACCCTTGTTATAATACAATTATTTGAAAAAAACTGAAACTCTTCAGAATGATGCTGAATAATTATTAGAGTTTTGGTTGTCTAACACATTCCTGTACACAAACTGTTTTATCTACTTCATATGTATCTACTAAACTTGGGATCCATACCATAGCTCTCATGAGTATCAATGTGCAAGTGTGGGTGGGTAGGAACATTCTGGAATGCTCTTAAAACTTCAAAGACTCCTACTATTCCTTGAAAGATTGGGGACCACTGTTGTAAGCTAATATCTAAGTTGACTGTCTTTTTTCTCTGCTTTGCAAGGAAAGACATATCATAGTGTTAATAGCAATGGTGGTTCAGTTATGTTTCTAAATATGTATTGAACTTCTATAGAACTTGATTCTATTGAGAAAATAAAATACTTGTGGCAATGTAGCGGCTTTTCATAGGAAACAAAATACAATGAAAGTATCCCAAAAACAAGGAATCAGTCTATGCATTCCAATTAGGATTCCTTTTGTTGACTGGTGCTTAAAATATGAGCAGTCTTATCTGACAAGACTTTTATTAGATCATACATAACCTTTAAATCCAACAGAGGCACCATCGATTCATGAGGATTTCCAAACCTTAATTCACATTGTCTCCCTTCATTTAGGTTGTTTTCATGAGGCACAAAGCAAACCAATATTACTAAGCCAGAAATAGTTTCGTATGACTTTTATGCAATCAGATAATCTAATCAAGTATCTTGCATATTTATATCTCCATATGGTACAAATTTAGCCCAGATTGCTTCATGCACTGGCTAGGATATTTACTATTCATTAATCTTTCCCCTATTTGAAAATGTCCTTAGAAGAAGTGACTTAAAGAGGCCACCAGCAATATTCGGAGGAACAGGCATTCTGTATCAAATGTCCTTTATTATTTGATGTATGGGTGACAAGGCTTTCACTGAATCAAAATAGAGGGGATTTTTATGGCATATTCCATTATATATGTAGTGCTTTTTAAGCATCAACATAAATGAATTACCGCAATATATCCCTGGGATTGGAGTTTTTCATTTTTTCCCCTGGAAACAGTATTTGTTCCAAAAAAAAAAAAAAAAAGTTAAATTTGTTTGTTCCTGGAAAAGAAGATGGTGTTTATTTTTCTTTTAATATGCATATATCTTAGATTAATTGGATAATTGCTTGAGACTGCCACAAAACTTGGTAGAAGATACATCAATATGTGCTGTATTAGTAATCAAACAATTTAACTTAAGGGGTCAGGTTGCATAATAAGCCCAATCATTGAAGTCATATATTGAATAACATAGTGAGTGCTTTCAGATGTGGCTTTCTGATGAAATACCTCTCCTCCCATTAACTTAATTTTACAGACATTCTAGACTGCTTTTCTTTCATCAGTTTATAGCCCTCCCATATTTTCCAATGGTTCTTCCATCATTTTCTGAGTTCTGATAGCTGCATTTTGCCTTTTGACTGTTAATGCTAACAATTCTCTATGCAAAAATCTCCTGTTAGTTGGATTCACAGAATGGTATAAGACAGACTTCCTTAATTCATGATTATTTATGTTCTGGGAACACAGGCATTGATTTGGCATTCTAAATTAGCTGGGCCACTGGGTTAAATATTGTTTATTTGCTTGGGCAAAACATCTTACGTAAACAAAGACATTTATATTTTAAGAATTAAAAGTGTAAGGTTAAGCTTATGTGAAATCAGCCAATATACTTGTAAGCATGTACATATACACATACAAATGTTAGGATGCTGAACAGATCCATCCAATTAATTCCTCATATTTGACTTAAGGGCCTCTAAAGAAGAATAGAACCATGAAGAAAAAAATGCTAAGAGAGTACACTTTTCCGAAGAGACTGAGAGACATGAGATCAAATAGTTAATGTAATACATGTAATGAAAAGAAGAAGACAATATATATGAGAAGTCTGTGTTTGCTTCACTTACAGTAAAGCCTTTAACTTGGTGATCATGCTAGAAAGTGAAACGAATTATGGCTGATTGGTGTGTCAAAACATCTGATTATTATTCTGAGGAATTTTTATAACGAATAAGAAACTACTGTAAGAACTGAGTTTGAAGAAACAGAGTGGTTTGTAATTGGGAAAAGACAGAAACAAGAATGTCTATAGTCTCCATGTCAAATAATACATACAGATAAGGATGGCAGGTTTGGACAAGATGACAGTTGAAATTGAAGCAACAGTTAGAAACACTAGCAATTTAAATATGCAGATGGCACCTCTTTGTTAGCTGAAAGTAAAGAAGACTTAGAAGAGAAGGATTTTTTAAAATAAAATTTTCATTAAGAATTTTGATTATAACAGTAGTAAACTGTAGTGCAAATTAAAGGAAAGGATATTTTCTTTAAGGAAAAGGAATAAAAAGTGCTAGAATAGCAATAGCACTTAGACATATATCACTTTCCAATCCTCTCTAAATGGTTTACAGAGTCAACATATTGCCCCCAACAATCTGGGTCTTCATTTTACTAATCTTGGAAGGATGGAAGGCTGAGTCAGCCTTGAGCCAGTCAGAATCGAACTGCTGTCAGCCAGCAGAATACTATATTCAATACTACATTCTTCACAGCTCAAGAAAAAAAGAAGAGAAAAGAAAGAATAAAGAGAAATGAAACAAAGAAGTTACTTCCAACCATAATCACGACAAGTATAATTACATTTAATTTTGACCCTCTCTAAAGTTACAAACATTTATCTCTTCAGCCCATATCCTCACAGCCTGTGTGCCAGATGCATCACATGCTGACCACACCCACCCTCGGTTTAGCAAAGGGGAAAAAAGTCCTGATATGTCACGTAATGATGACATGACGATGTGAGTTTGACACCCCTGCCTTCACCTATCTGTAGAAACTGACATCATTACTGACACTGTTGAAACTATTTTCTGATTCAGTTCTTCAAAGGTTTTGCTCAGTATTTTCATTTATAGAATGCTTTGCAACATTTTACAGGTTTTTAAATATTGCCTCTACCTAAAAACTTTAGTTCCTGCTAGTACCCATGTTTTGAAACCACGAAATTGCATATCTTTGTTTTGTCTTGTAAAAACCAGCAGAATCTATTTCACACAAGAAGCTGCTTTTACTTTATAATTAATTCCAAAAGTTTTACTGTAAAAGTTACAATATTCCAATTTTATTTCTTAGTTCATTTATAATTCTAAGATTATAGTCTTATTTGGATTCTTTAAATTTGTAAGCTTATGATTAAAATTTTATTTCATTGGGAATTGTAGGCAAACTCATCTGGTGTTTCAAACTTGTAGATCTGAAGCTCCCTAACAACTTAGAAATAGGTAATGAGCAATTTTTGAAAATGATTAGAAAGTGAGATTTGCAAACTTAGTGTTCTTTAAAAGTCTCTGCCCCAGTTGCAAGCAAGATGGCTAATTCCATCATCTCCCAATGCTCAGACCCATGAAAAGCCACTGCCTGGCAATCTCCTCATGAGGAGTAGCCATCTGGAGCACATGTGGGTGATCTCCTGTCCTCTCCTTAGAAATAGCAATAGCACTGTCTTAGACTAATGTACCACCTCATAGTGCTTTACAGGCCTCTCTAAGTGTTTTACAGAGTCAGCATATTGCCCCCAACAATCTGGGTCCTTATTTTACCAACTTCGGAAGGATGGAAGGCTGAGTAAATCTTGAGCCGATCAGATTATTCTTGGCAGTCTTAAGGTAAAAACAAGATGGAGAAAACAACAAAGTAGATGGATGGGATTAAGAGGGTATGAGGTAACATTATAGAAAGCTACTACTAGAGATAGGGCAAGGTGGTGAGCATTTGTCCATGAAGTCATGATGAATTACAATTGATTTGATATGGTACATAGCTAAAAATAGAATAGAGATTGCTCTTGAGCTAGAGTATATATATTATGAACATTTAAAAGATTGCACCGTCAGCATAGGACAAATGTTTTGTTTGATGTTTATAGAAGGTGGACCTTCTCACTGGTTATATGAGAAGCTTTTAAATTCTCAATAATCCAACATTAAAATCAATGAAAAATACGAAAAATAATCTATGATTTTCCATCAAAATGCAGAATAGTGTAACTTTAAGTTCAAAATATGAAGTAGCATGCAAAAGAAAATGCGGAAAGAATTACATATGATCTCTAATCTGGATTTTGTAATGTTCTCGGAAAACCCTCAACTGTCTTTGCAAAACAAGATCTAAAAAGTCACTTCTTAATCCAGCTCTGACTATAGTTGGATTTTCTTTTCTCTTAAGTATTCAGCGACATTTTATCCCCCTTTCTCAGTCAGAAAATCCCAATTATACTCAGAAGCATGAGAGAGTCTAAATGAATACGGTAACAAGCAAATGTTTTAATAGATGGCAAGATTTGTTTTTTATGAAAGGACACAGTGTCTAGGCCAACACTTACTTAAGTAGATAATATACAAATCTTTGCCATTCTCATTTGCCCTATTGCATTAGGGACAAAGCAGCTACTGGGATCTAATGGCCTATTTATTGAAAATAACTGTGGGAAAAGGATAAACTTATTAATTGGTATTGCCTGTGACCCAACACCAGAACCCTCCCATCTCATAGTGCCAATAAAAATAGATTATCCTGTCTTAGCATATTTGAATAAAGACTGAATACAAAGATTGGCCATTAGGGTGAATAGAATAATCAGCTGAGGCCCTCCTGAAAGAAGAAAAGCTAAAAGCCATTAACACTTTAATTCAGATTTCCTCTTCCTTCTTTGTATAAGCTTTGATTAATTGCCTAATCCATATGATCCCCCTGAGAAAAACACTTCAACTGATCTCAGTCTAAGCTTAATATGATTTAGACTGTCAATCTGAAAATATAGGCCATCAGTTGTGCACAGCACCCTAAGACACATTTAGTGGTCCAACAATTTGTTCAATATCATGCATAGGTGTTTTTCACTCTGTATAAGAACCAAACACAAAATGGATCAGCATTTCCATACCTTTAATATCATTGCAATATTAAAGAATGCTGGTATTTTCTAGGTATCAGTTATATCCTACATTTTCTCTGAGGGGTCAACATAGCATTCAAGAGAAGCAATTTATTCTTTCTGTGGAAAACTGGTCTGAGGGAGAGTAACTGGACCAAACACATGAGGTACTATTTTGAGAAGTACAAATGTGGGGAAGCACATAAAAGTAAAAAAGTAAAACAATAACTGTACCTAAATGTAACAGGCTTCCAAAGGTTTTTTTACATCTGACCAAAAGAATTAAAAATAAATCTCCCCATTATCTTCAAGAGACAAGGAAAGAAGATTGAACATTATAGCACCTAGTAGTAGCAATATCACTTAGACTTATATAGTGCTTTACAGAGTTTTAGAGCCCTCTCTAAGCGGTTTACAGAGTCAGCATATTGCCCCTAACAATCTGGGTCCTCATTTTACCCACCTTGGAAGGCTGAGTCAATCTTGAGCCTGGTGGGATTTGAACTGCCATATTGAAGGCAGCTGGCAGTCAGCAGAAGTAGCCTGCAGTACTTCACTCTAACCATTGCGCCACCGCAGCTCATCAACTAACTCCATACCTTGGTTTGTTTGAAAGCTTCTTTTTAACAAGAAGAACAGGATACAGGTTGTTAAGTTTGAGGCATGGGTTTAATGAACGGAGACCAGACTGTAAACCGTGAACTTCAGCTCTTTATTCACAAGCATAACAGAGACAAAAAACCCCGGCTAGCAGTCACTCTTTTATAGAGTAAGCTGCTATCCGGATAACCAATGGATAGCGTTATAGCGTTTGAATCTTGGCGCGGCCCACCAACAGCCAATCAGATTGCTCGGAATGAACCAATCATAACTTGCCATTATATGGGCCAATAGGAAGTGCAGGATTACGATCCTGCTATGCAAATGAATCTTTATTAAATACATTTCTTTAGTTCACAACACCCCTCCCCCTGGGTTCCGTTTGTGGCCGTGGTGACGTAATCACGCAGGTATGCAGGTCGTTTACCTGCCTATTTGATTTCGCTGTTCCACCAATTTTGTTTAAAGTTGGGTTCCGGTGGAGCGCAAGGCTTGTCTTCGCTGCGGGGTTGATTCAGCGGTGCTGTTTCGATACTATCAGGGTCCCTTAAGTCCACTCCTGGATCGGGCGGGCATGTTTCACTATGGTGTTCCTCTGCGGGAGGATGCTCCCGATCCCGGACCTTCTTCAGGTGGCGCAGTATTCGGTTTAGCGGCCGTCTGTCCTCGATTACGTAAATGCGTCTATACTGGCCTTCGTCCCTCTCGGTATTCCCTCCCCTTGAGTTTGGAAGTCCGGGGGTCACGGATATTGGGTTGTAAAGTTAATGAGTCCCAGGAAAGCCTGGAGATCAGTCTTATTTTAGGTCTTGGGGTGTTCTTGATTGCCCTGAGTTTGTTTTCGGTAGGGTGAATACCTTGTTTATCGAGGAGGTATCCGAGAAACTCTACCCTTTCAGTGCATAGTTGACATTTATTTTTTTAACCTTGAGACCGGCATCCTTAAATCTATGTAAAACCAATCTGAGACGCCTTTCAAGCTCTTCTCTATTTGGGGCAGCAATTAATACGTCATCGGAAGTAGGTACAACCCTTTTATTCCCTGTAAAGTCTCTCCATTAGACTCTGAAATATCCCGGGGCTACACTCACTCTGAACTGGAGTCTGTTGCATTTAAAGGCACCTCGGTGTGTAACGATAGTCTGTGCCTCTGCGGTTTCCGCATCAGCGGGTAGTTGTTGATACGCTACGCTAAGTCCAACTTTGCGAAGATCTTCCGCCGCCCAGGAGTGGAGAAGATGTTGAACCACCGGCACCGGATAAGCGCTCTGTTGGGTGCGTGGTTCAGGGTGGCGCGGTAGTCTCCACAAATTCTAATCGACCCATCCGGTTTGATGGGGGTTATGATTGGGGTTTCCCAACGGGCATGGTCAATAGGCTTCAACACCCCTTGGGCTATTAACTTATCAAGTTGCTCGTCAATCTTGGGTTTAAGGGCTACGGCACCCGACGAGGCTTAAGGCGGATAGGGGCTACTTCTGGATTGAGGCTAAAGGATATAGGGGTCCCCTTGTACTTGCCTAAGTTGTCCGAAAACACGTCGTGGAATTCCTGGACGATGCTCTCTTCCCAATCGTTGCTTCCGGCCCGGTGAATGCCGGCCACCTCGATCCCGAGTGGGGTGAACCATTGTAGGCCTAGTAAACTGGGCCAGTCACCATCGACGACAGTTAATGGGAGTGACACGGCACGATTTTAAAAAGATACTTGGACTTGACTCACTCCGACGACTGGGATCATGTTCCTTGGTAATCTCTGAGGATGATTTTCTGTGTCCTGAGGTTTTGACGACGGATGGCAGGGATCAGCTGTTTAAGGGTCTTCCAGGAAACCATCGAGAGGGACGATCCAGAGTCGACTTCCATCAGGCAAGGTTGGTTCTCGATGGCAACTTTCACTGGATCTTTGTTTGTCTAATGACGAAGCATGGCTGATAATAATAGTCTGGTGTGCCTCTTCTCGTCTTGCTGGAAGAGCAGATGTTTTGCTGCTGTAGGCATGGTTGTTCCATTGGTTATTCAAACGATCCCGATTTGCAGGAGGTTCCCTGTGGTTTGGCGGAGGTTGTTCTCCTTTCTGTTCGTGTTGGATTCCCTCTTACTTCTGCAGACCCGTGCGATGTGGCCTCTCTTCCCACAGGAACGGCAGATTGCGTCGAGGAATTTGCAACCGGATCGCGGTGGTTTCCCCACAACCCGCACATGGGCGCTGAAATTTTAGAGTTTGTTGATCTCGTTCGCCTGAAGTCTGTTAACCTCTTCTTCATCACTCTCGGACTGGGACTCGAGGTCCTCATGCTGCGCTGTTGCTGAGTGTCTTTCTAGTTGAGGCGAGGCTTCACGGCGAATTGACGGAGCGGTGCGTTGGTGCGGCGCATTCGAGCGGCTGACTTCTTGGTTGCCTCTGCTGCAGTAGCGTCTGCAATGGCATCTGCAAGACCGATGTCCCCCTTTGCCATGATCTTGCTCTGTACTGTGTGGTCATCTAATCCCAGAACTATGCGGTCTCGCATAGCTTCTTCTAGGTCTGAAAAACCACAGAGGCCTCCCAGGTTTCTAAGGTCAGCGATGAAGTCTGCAATACTTTCACCCTTCCGCTGATCCCGTTGATAAAATTCGTGTCTCCGGACCAACGTTGGTACGGTGGGGGCATAGTGAGCCCGTAGGATAGGTTCGAGGTTGTCCCAATCCATTGATTTCACCTCAGCCGGTTTCGCAAGCGCTTTCGCCATCTTAAACGGCCAGTCCACAATGGGTCAAGAACACCGCCCGGTTCTTTCCGGGTGTAGCGTCTTCAAATTGTTGGTTTCTAGAAACATTTGAAACCGATCCATATATGACTCCCAGTCTTTCTTTTCGAGTCAAAAGGAGCGGGTGGTATAGCGCCACCTGACATCCTGCCAATGTAGATGCGCTCTCAGCCACGTGCTTTGGTTGGTGCTCTGTAGGGTTTAGTCAGCTCTTTTGTCTCCGCATCCCATCCTCGTCGCCAGTGTTAAGTTTGAGGCATGGGTTTAATGAACGGAGACCAGACTGTAAACCGTGAACTTCAGCTCTTTATTCACAAGCATAACAGAGACAAAAAACCCCGGCTAGCAGTCACTCTTTTATAGAGTAAGCTGCTATCCGGATAACCAATGGATAGCATTATAGCGTTTGAATCTTGGTGCGGCCCGCCAACAGCCAATCAGATTGCTCGGAATGAACCAATCATAACTTGCCATTATATGGGCCAATAGGAAGTGCAGGATTACGATCCTGCTATGCAAATGAATCTTTATTAAATACATTTCTTTAGTTCACAACACAGGTAGTCCTCATTTACAACCACAGCTGAGTCCAAAATTTCTGTGGCTAGGCAACTGTTAAGTGAATTTTGCTCCATTTTATGTTCTCTATTGCCACATTTGTTAAGCAAATCATTGCAGTTAACGTAAATCATGAAATTGTAAACTGAACCTGGCTTTCCCCCTTTGACTTTGATTGTCGGAAGCTGGCTGGGAAGGTTACAAATGGGGATCACATGACCCCAGGACAGTGCAACTATCATAAATACACACCAGTTACTGAGCTCCCACATTTTGATCACATGACTCTGGGGATGCTGCAATGGTCATAAGTCACTTTCTCAGTGCCATTGTAACTTCAAATGGTCACTAAATGAATGGCTGTAAGTCACAGTCTACTTGTACCTAATTAGAAAGCTAGCATAATATTTCCCTGATCTTTGCAGGTCTTTCTCTTCCAGCTTCTGTTTTTATAGGAACTATGGAATGGTCACCTAAAAATAAAAGCAATTTTCATCTTTTCTCCTTCTACAGATTGCCTTTTTTGGTTTCTATTTTCATTACATTCTCTAAGGTTTGGAGCAGAGGTGGTATTCAGCAGGCTCTGACCAGTTCTGGAGAACCGGTAGCAGAAATTTTGAGTAATTCGGAGCAAATGCCACCTCTGACTGGGTTTTCATCTGGGTTTTCTTTTGTTGTCCTGCACAGGAGAACGGAGCTGAAAATCAGGTTAGTGGGGTGGGGAGGGAAGGGAGATTTTACAGTAACCTTCCCCTTTACACCTACCAAGCCATGCCCACCAAGCAACACCACGCCCATTAAGCCACACCCACAGCCCAGTAGTAAAAATTTTTGAATACCACACCACTAGACCTTGGGGATACCCCAAGGCCCTCTCAGGAATCAGCAAAATCAAAATTATTTGCCAGTCTATGTTGAAAAACAATATTTAAATCAAACAAATGTGAGAAACGGTAGCAGCGACAAATGCATCAATTTTAATTTTTAATACAGTAAATATAACTCATATCAACAATAGCTCTTTTGGGATCCTTCATGATTTTTAAAGGTGACAAGGGTTTCTGAAAGACAAAAAGTTTAAGAAACACTGCTTTACAGTTAAAAAGCTCCAAATAGCTCCAAATACTTTGAGATTCCAAAAATCTAAATGTATATAGGTGTACACATATCTTCTTTAGGATGCAAGAAAAAACTAGAAGACTGTGAATTCTAGTATATTTTGTAGGAAATTATAACATCCATTTTTCTGAAAGAGACCAAATTCAAATGTTTCCTCAGATTATCTATGTTTGTTTCCAGAAAGGGATATAGAGAGGACTGATTTGTCTTCCTAATACTTGTTTTCAGATACCTGATTTCACATATCTGATCTATCCTTAAGCACCCAGTTAGAGAAACAGTGATTCCTTGTGCATTTATTTCTATAAGCTCTGAGATAATCTTCTGAGTTCTCCTGTGAGTCACGTTATGATTTAGAAGAAGGCCTACTTAATTATGGCACCAAATCACTGAAATTTAACAAGGTAGCAGTTAATAAATGTGGAATGGAAGGTAAAGGCTATTTTTTCACCTTCCTTGGCCTTCTAACTTGGTAGATCTTTCCCACTTTATATTGTGCTTCTTTATTATTATGTTACCTTGCTTTGATATGAAATTTCTTGGAAATGCATGTTAAAATGTGCTGGGCAAATTCATTCAGTAAATTACAAATATAGCCAACTGGGTATCCAAATTAGTGAATTGGTCTTGAGAGTCCCACTTTTTAAGTTTCCTCCTTATTTTATTGGGAAACTTTTGGACTTAGGATAACTTCTTAGCCTTCTAACATCCATTAAGGATTTTTATAGTGACAATGTAATCCTACATTTATTTTCATTTGAAGTAAATATACCTCACTGAATTCAATAGGACTTACTTCCAAAAATGATGTGCATGTTTGTCACAGATGCAAACTCAACTGTTTCCTTTATTCAACATTGATCACATACGTCAAATCAGCCACCCTTCTTCTGTGTTCATTTTGCATGTGGAACAAATGTATGTCTGTAAATAGTTTCAGTGCAGCTGCATTTCAGTTTCTATTGCATTCCCCTGATAGAATTCTTTGCTAGAATTACAATTGCTTATAGGAATGACACTTTAGCTTGTAAAAATAGAATTGGGAGATCCATTTAGCGGAAAGGATAAATGGATTGAAGCACTTTTTCAGCTCCAATCTATAGTGACTGGAATATTTTAAAGACAAATGTTCATATGACAAATTTCCCTTACTAGTTCCTATTAAAAGTCTAAAGTTAGCTGTTCCTCCTCTACACATTCAAAACTGATTGTGGCTGATTAGGAATGACAGTATATTCTGCAGTACAAACTTTGCTAAGCAAGGCCTTGATCATATTCAATAAACATTGTCAAGTTCAGTTTTATAAAGTCAGCACATCATTTGGAATTGTATCTTTACAGCATTTCATTTAAATGGAATAATTACATTCCGTGGTATTGAGGTATAGGCCAGGGCCAGTTTTCTTTCAGGATGCAGTGGAATATATTCTGGTTTGTTTTCTTTGGTTTTAACTATGTTTGAAAATAGTGTCAGCTTTTCCAATGGTTTCTGGAAAGTGTTCATCTTTTCTCAAATTATATACCAACTCAATATTTTCTGTCACGTGCAATGAACTTAGTGCTGTGCTATTGGTTCAGCTCTATGGATGATTGAATTATAAACACAACCTACTTTCTTTATTTGGATATAGATACTTTAATGCCCCCTTGCATTAACTGAATTTTAGTTTAATTTTTAATTAATGAAATTTAGTTAAATAACTTGAATGGCATCATGCATCAAGAAAGACAAGATAATGAAGGGGAAAAGAGGGGTAAGAATGCAAAGGAAGATTGGAATTTCATGGTTTGAAAGAGGTAATGATCCATTAGATGGTTTGTACTTCATCTGCAGACTTGCAGTTATGATTTAAATTACTTAACCATAGTTATAGCTAGTTGCAATCCTAATGGATGCTGGCATTGATTCATTGATTCATTGATTGATTGATTGATTGATTGATTGATTCAATCAATCAATCAATCAAAAACTGATTGATTCATTCATTCATTCTGTATAACTACCCATCTTAAACCAGTGACTGTGGATGGCAATAGATTTAAATGTATAATAAATATAACCCTACTAAATAAATATAATAAATAATTATTGTTATGGTTGGTCACACAGGCAGGCAGATGTTTAGACTGGATTTGGCATTTCTATCTACCTATTGACGACTTCCCAAACACTGAGACAGATGTTTTTGTTTGATGTTGTTAAATGTATGGTTGTAAGATTTAAGCATTTTTATTTTAAGATTTAAGCATTTTTATTTTATTTTAAGCATTTTATTATTAGCATTTTTGAAATTACATTTATTGGGTGCCCAACTTCAGTGGACTGGATATTTAAATATAGCTCATATATAAAAGTGTGTACACACAGACACATATACACACGCATATACACACATATACACACATACATACATACACAGTTTTTATAATATTGTTATAACACACACACACACATATATGTATGTATGTATGTATATATATGTGTGTGTGTGTGTGTGTATGTATATGTATATGTGTATGTTTTTGTAGATTTTCACAGGTACAGGTATGTAGGTCTAGGTGTGTTCGGGTCTTTTCCCATGTAAGATTAAGAGTATCTTGGCGATGTTTTGATGAGGTCCCACTCGCCATCCTCAGGCTGGTGCTTTCTGCTTCGTGCCAGTGCAAGCAGTGTGTGATCGGAGCTGCCATCTCTCTATAAATACTGGTGGTGGGGGCTGGTGTACTGGGCTGGTTGGCTGCACTGCTGCCTCTTGATTGGTTGATGGAGTTGATGTTGGTATAATGGGCTGTGTGTTGGCCTTGTGAATTTTGTTGTGGAGATATCCTGGATCTTGTGCTGTAATCTCCTGGGTCATTTGTTTTGTAGTGATCTTTTTTCCGTTAGCCTCTCGTGTTTTAATGGCTTGGGTAATGGGTTGTGTGATGGGCTTGCGAGTTCTTTTGTTGTGGTATCCTGGGTCCTGCCTTGTGATCTCCTGGGTCGTTTGTGTTTTGATCTCTTTTCCATTAGCCTCCTGTGTAGTAACGGCTTGGGTAATGGGTTGTGTGATGACCTTGTGAGTTTTATTGCTGTGGTATCCTTGGTCTTGTGCTGTGATTTCCTGGGTCGTTTGCTGTGTTGCAACTTCTTGAGTTCTTGTGGTGTAATTTCTTGAGTTTTCTGATGTGATATCCTGAGCGGGTGGCTGTGATGTAGCATTCTGGGTTTTAGTCTGGCTTTGAGTTTGGGGTCTGGGTCTGTGTTCTTGGCGTGTGTCAGCTTGTTTGGTTTTGGGGTTGGGGGGGTGCGACAGCTGGCGAAGCAACCGTGGTCTGGTTTCTGGATGGTGGTTGTCCTTCATTTATAGGATGGGTTTGGGCCTGGGGGTGATGAGGGGGATTGGCGGTGGTGTCCCGTGTTGTTTTGGGTCTGGTGTCACAATGCAGGACCCAGGATACCACAACAAAAGAACTCGCAAGGCCATCACACAATCCATTACTCAAACCATTAAAACACAGGAGGCTAATACAAAACAAACAACCCAAGAGATTACAGCACAAGATCCAGGATATCTCCACAACAAAACTCACAAGACCATCACACAGCCCATTATACCAACATCAACTCCATCAACCAATCAAGAGGCAGCAGTGTAGCCAATCAGCCCAGTACACCAGCCCCCCCCCCAGTATTTAAAGAGAGACGGCAGCTTCGATCACACACTGCTTGCACTGGCACAAAGCAGAAAGCACCAGCCTGAGGATGGTGAGTGGGACCTCACCGAAACATCGCCAAGATACTCTTAATCTTACACGGAAAAAGACCCGAACACACCTAGACCTACATACCTGTGCCCGTGAAAATCTACAAAAACAAATATTTTTGTTTTCTTAAGTTTTCGCGGGTATTTATATGTATGGTATTCAGCTTTGTTTGGGTATTTTCCCACGTCGTTATAGTTGTGCTTTTAAAGTTGTAGCAACCTTTTGGCAGAATCTCATCTGCCATCATCAGGTTTCTGTATAATGTTCGTCTGTGGTATAATTCAAACGAACACTATACAGAAGCCTGATGATGGCAGATGAGATTCTGCCGAAACGTTGCTACAAATTTAAAAGCACAACTATAATGACGTGGGAAAATACCTGAACAAAGCTGAATACCAAATAAATATATATCTACAATCATTTTGGCCATTATTTGTCGACTGCAGGATGAAAGCCTCTTCTGCATGTTTCCAAGGAGCCAAAGAAAGATACATGCTTGGCTTTATAAGACAAGACAGAAAGACTTGCATAAGGATAGAGAACAAACAAAAGTATACAATATCATAAAGAACTGAAATGGAAATGGGCTGGTCACATAGCAAGAAGAACTGATGGCAAGTGGACTAAAACAGTTATTTGTTTAATCCAGTTTCCATATTGCCTAACTCCTTGACAACTTTGGGAAGTTTACAGATACAAGAAAAAAATGTATATAAAAAGAGATCACAATTGGTTAGAAGAACAAACTTCCAACCTAAACTGATATATAGATATATGATAGATAAAGATAGAGATGATGGATTAGATAGATAGATAGATAGATAGATAGATAGATAGATAGATAGATGAAAACTGAACTGAAAGGGGCTTCTCAACCACCCTATCCCAAGAAGAAGAGAACAACCAGGTAATTAATACTTCCAAAATATTGTAAGGGTGGGAGCCACACAAATCTCTGGAAAGATATCACCACAGAGGACTGGCATTGCAATAGAGCAGGCTTGCTTCTTGATTCTCATAAAATAACATTGTTTGAATGATGGATCCTGGAGTACACCACCCTGGCTTGATCACAATGGATGGGCAGAAACACCAAGTGCCATTTTTATTTGAAGTTATACATTAAAAGATACCGTGCCTTGCTCAGTAAGTGCAGCTTCTTTTTCAACACTGGTGTATTCAGTTTTGCAGCACTTTCCATTTTGGAAAAGGACAAGAAAAAAAACAATCCTTCGATATCTAGGCTTTTTGTGCACAGCTGGTACAATTTATTTATTTTTCCTGATGATGGGCTTGAATTGGCTCAGGATACATAGAGAAATGTTGCTCTTTGCAGAGTTTCAGACTAATTTTAGTATGATACAGAGGCTTGTCCTGTCGATTGATGCAGAAACAGGATAGTTTGGATGCCGTTGAAAATATCTGTAAAATATCTGATTTCTTTAAGTACATTTCTCTCTTATGGCTCCCAACTCCTTGAGTTTTAGAAGTTTTCCTTGTATTTAATGAGGCCAAGAAACTAGATTACTTTCTCATCATGGTTCTGTGAAAAAGCTTGTCACAAAAGCAATCAAACTTTATATGTTTCTCTACAGTGGTTTCCAGGCCATTGTTCAGGACAATCAGAAGAGAAAATTCTTTTAATGATCTTTCACAAAAACATGCCACAAACAATAGGACAGTTCCCACCCCCCACTTTATTTTAGCCTTCTGTGAAGTATATCATATTTCATCTACCTAAAAGTACTACAGTTTCCATATCTGATGTAATTCCTTAATTTTAGACATGAATACAATTCGCCTCTTGCAGTACACAGAAGTCCAAATCTTTATATAAACTCTATGTTCTACCATCTTGCCAGGTCAACAAATACTCTCTTAATGCATTTGGAAGCCACCTGATCCAAGAATTCTCTCTAGCCTGGATTCAAGCGATTCCTGCCTTGTAGCTTCATTCCTTACAGACAATCCACATAGTTGTATTGGTTGATTGATACATCAGAGTTGAATACTTGTTGTTACCTAGAAATTAATTATTGCATATTGTCACTAGACACCAGTCGAACTTGTGGCCTGTGGGCCAGATGTGTCACACATAGGCCATGCCCACCCCAGCTCTGCAAATGGGAAAAATGTCATGAAACGTCATGTGATGGCAGCATGACGTGGCGAGTTTGACATCTGTGACATAGGAGAAGTTAGTACATTCCAGGCACTCCATGGTGCTGCCTCCAATCCCACTTCTACTTCTTTGTCTAGGTAGGGATTGAAGCAAGAGGAGATAAGGGAAGTTGACAGAAGTGAGGCAAAAACAAATAAAAATTCAAAAGAGACTAAAGGACTAACAGTTTCCTCTCTGAAATGTGAAAGATGTTGAGTTTCAGACTTTACTTCAATCATCCCATAAATTTATTTTTTTCTGAGATAAGGAAAAAATCCATAGGGGAAGGGATTGGATTGATTGCACCAGAAACTTCCTGTGTGCTGGAGCTACATACTGAATCCTTAAAAAGAATTCCAATTCCAGCATATGAAAATATTCCAAAATATAGCTTTCATCATACTTTTTGAAAGAAAGTGATACAGAACTATTTGATTCAAAATCAGAATTCATGACCCTAAGTCAAACAAAAAGAAAAATGCACAGAAATCAGTTTTAGAGTTTTCACCATAAATTGATGGTTGTTGGAACTATTTACCAATCAATACACATAGTCCTTGCTTAGCAACACAATTTGCTGGTGGCAGCACCATGTAATTCCTGGAACTTCCTAAAATTAGGCTTGGCAACTTGGTCATTAAGTGAAATGGTCAATAAGTAAAACTATCACTCTATTTATGACCTTACTTCAGCTTTCATTTGCTTTACAGAGCTGTGTAAGTTGCAAATGTAAGGATTGGTCACAAAGTTACTTTTTCATCATTGTTGTAACTGCAATAGTTGCTAAATGAGGCAGTCACTAAATGAGGACTACTTGTGTCTCGATGGAACTGAAGAGTATTTTTTGCAGGGTCCTTGGTGCTCTCTGAGCATTATCAAACTAGGCACCATCATCAATGTAAGAACTCTGCATTTCAGCCCTGAGTTACAAATATTCTCCTCTAGAGTATTTTTTCAAATAATATTATGCTGATTTATATAAATTGTCCCGATGCAATGAAAAATTATAGTTAGTGAATTGGATGTAAAGAATATAGTATGAAACTGAAAATTTATATTTCCTCCAAAAAGAGAAATTATATACAACATGCATAGAAAAAAAACAGCTAGCCAATTTTTTTGCAGTACCTAATTTTGAACTTTTAAATAACCTGCTGTCTTTTAAATTTAGCTCTAGCCAATTTCCAAACCCATATTGTCTGCTTTGCTGCCTTAGCTAATTTAGTAACAACTCCATTTGCTGTTCTTCAGTTATACCAAAACCCAGACTCCCAAGGCAGTTTGCAATAAGGAAAACAGGAAAACAATAATCCATCAAAGAAACATCAGTTTTAAAATTGCCAGTAATGGTAGAAGCAGAACTTAATGGAGTCATCAGGTTCCTTCAGTTCTGATTACATGGCAGAAGGCCTGACATCACATTTGGCAGTTGGCAAGCACCCCCAAGAGAGCTCTTGAACATACTGTTCTGTATGCCACAACAACAACAGCATGAAAGGAGTCAGCACTTGCCCAAATCCAAATGAAGAGTGTGTTTTAAAAGAACCTCGAAGCAGAGGTTGGGAGACCTTTTCCAACTGATTAGTACTTTTATGAAAAAAGTTCCCAAACTGGCAAATGTCTTCTCTGTTTTTTATGAAAAAGCCTGAGGAAAACTGGCCGAATCAGACCCATATTATTTCATCAGCTTTACAAAATGGTTTTGGAGATTTTATCTATTTTCTTGACTGTGTTTTCAAAGACTTGCTGTAGTAACATACTTTAGGGTTTCACTGTAAAGAGATCTTTTCTCTTCAGCAAGCTAAATATTGGTTTAAGTGCCTCTTTTTAAAAAGGTAAAATAAGAAGGGATACTTGGTCAACTTGTACAATTAGGAAAAATCAATGCAACTCCTGAGTATTCTGATAGCTGTTGTCTCTATTCCCACTCTCCCCCTTCAAGAAGGAGAAACTGTCTAGATTTCATTCCAAGATAAATTTCATCCCATCTGGAAGGCACTGCAGTAAAATCTCAAAAATTACTTTCACAAGAACCATGGCACAATGGGTTAAAATCCTTCTTTTGACATCCAAGTTGCTTTTCTCAATTGCAGTCACTAAATGGGGACTATCAGTAATTTGAAAGATGTATAATATATACATGTCCCTTTCTGAAAGTCCAGTTGCCTCTTGAAAAAAGCACCTTTGGCACATGACCTGGATGACTGAGAATCTCCATAGACATATAATATTATATGCCAGAACTAATAATAACTAAATCTGAAATTAAAATTCAGGAGGATTCTTATTAGCCATCTTTCCAGGCTAATACATTTGCATTAAAACAGTGGTCATCAATTTTGTGGCTTGGTGGCCCAGCAGGGGGGAAGGGAACCAGGCCACACAAGTGGTGGGTCAACTTGCAGAAGTTCAGCTGTGTGTGCACATCAGCCCACCGCTCACGGGGCCTGGTTCTGAAAAGGCCATGACCTAATAGTGGGCTGCAGCCTGGGGGTTGGGGACCCCTGCATTAAAAGACGCAAGTGAAAGTGAACACACCTTTTAAAAATAAATATTGCTAGACTGAACAGTTGCTACCAGATTCTCTTTCTTGGCTTCCATAGAATAAAAAACGAACTGTCTTCCTGCAATGTCACAAAAATCTCCAGCAATCTTTCACAAAGATAACAAGAGAAATTTTATCTGAACCATAATGAGGGGGTTCTCCAATGATCCTTCCAAGACAAAATGCGTTAACAATGAAAAATTTTAAGAACATCTTACGAAGATGAAAATAGGTATTGTGATAGGGAAAAAAAAGGCTGTTTAGCTTTCTTTTGAAACCCTTCCTTGTAGTTATCAGAATAAACTTGCCACTCTTTAAGTGAGCAAAGAAAGGAGCAGCAGGCCATGTATTCTAGTCATGCTGGCAGGAGGGAATTGAGACGATCACTATAATGTTTACAGGCCAAATTGTAAGACTTTTGGAGAGTGTACACTGCTCAGAGTTAGATGAGCTGTTACCTCAGGAGCAGGAGGTCACTTTCAAGTTGAATTGGAGTACTTTCAAAAACAGAATTACATACATTTTTAGACACAAGCAAACAAACAATCTGCTCAAGAGTGAAATATTATGACTTAGCCTGTCCCACTGATGTCAGGGATTTAACACTTTCTTTCTTCAGAAGCCATTTACTGGAAATGCAGAGAGTGATTTTAAAACTGTCACATGAAATGTTTGAGTCACTGCCTTCTTCTAAATAGATAAACATGCAAAAATAGTTGAGGCGATGAACTTAGATTAGTCATAATGAAAGTTGCTCCATGGGATTCGTTTGGACACAGCTTAGATTATCTGTTAAAAGACTGGTATTGTGATGTTTTAGACCACTAAAAGATAAACAGAATCACATGATTATATTCAGGTGTTTTTATTGTTTACTATTAACAACTCGTATATGGGCAGACATATTTGTCTTGACCATAAAGGTTGCCTTGCTCAGTCTAGACTAGCTAGAAAGATTTGGGCTATAAGTCTCAGAGAATTCCAAGTGCAGTGCAGGTAGGCCTCAATTTACAACAATTTGTTTCGTGATCATTCAAAGTTACCATATATGCCGGCGTATAAGATGACCCGGCGTATGACGACCCCACAACATTTCCACTCAAAATATAGTTTGTTATATACTCGCCCCCTCTTCCGCACGCCTTCCACTTTTGCACTTTTTTTTTTTTTTGAGGCACTTTTGTCTACCGTGGAAACGAATCCCGTGAAGCTGAAAGGAGCAGCCAGCCTTCTCCCAGCTCCCAAGGAAATGAGGCTCGCACCGCCCGAGCTCCGCTGAGGTATCCGGCTGGGGCTGTCAGGAGTTGTTACCACTGGCGCGGCTCCGCGCGGCTCCAGTCCCGCGTTGCCTCGGGAAGGAAAGGCAAAAGGAAGAGCCGCGGCGGCGCTTTGTAATGGCAGCAGCGGCTCCTGGTTTTGCCTTTCCCTTCCCGAGGCAACGCTGGACTGGAGCCGCGGAGCCGCGCCAGCGGTAACAACTCCTGACAGCCCCAGCCGGATACCTCAGCGGAGCTCGGGCGTGCGAGCCTCGCTTCCTGGGAGCTGGGAGAAGGCTGGCTGCTTTCAGCTTCACGGGATTCGCTTCCACGGTAGACAAAAGTGCCTCAGCCGCGGCAGCCACAGTGCTTCCCAATTACTATTTGCCGGCGTATAAGACGACCCGGCATATAAGACGACCCCCCCAATTGGAGGCATCTTTTTCAGGACAAAAAAGTCATCTTATACGCCGGCAAATACGGTACTAGGGTACTGAAAAATGTGACTTATGATTATTTTTCACAGTTATGACCTTTGCAGCATCCCCACGATCACGTGATCAAAATTCAGATGCTTGGCAACTGGTTCATATTTATGACTGTTGCTGTGTTCTAAGGTCATATGATCATCTTTTGCGACCTTTTGACAAGCAAAGTCAATGGGGAAGCCAGATTAATTTAACAACCGGGTTACTAATTTACCAACTACAGTGATTTATTTAACAATTGTAGCAAGAAAGATCCTAAAATGGGGCAAAACCCACTTAAACAAATGTCTCACTTAACAACATAAATTCTGGGCTCAATTGTGGTCGTAAGTCGAAGACTACCTGTATAATGTGGGAGTTATTGCCAGAACATCAGGCTAGTTGATTAACTTTTTTCTTCCCTCAGCATATGTAGCTTTGATGTGATATCCTCTAGTGCTATCAGTAGAAAATCTTTGTTGACATTTTAATTTGGGACTGTTGGCGGGGGGGGGGAGGGTTAATAGATGATACCCTACACCTGATTTTAAAATTAAATTTCTAGGTCTGCATCAGATTGTATTAGGTCACACAGCCATTGAACATGAGCCGAATATGGAAAAGCAAGCCTGACAATCAAATGTAGGTTATTCCGTTCTATTGTGTTCCCTCCCTGTCACCACCTATGATTGTGAAAGTTGAACCTTACAAAAACAAAACAGGAAGAAAATCGACTCATTCGAGCTGCGGTGGTTGAGAAGGCTTCTGTATATTCCTTGGACGGGAAAGATGACCAATGTGCAAGGCATGTCACTAGAAGGGGGAAAAAAATCACAAAACTGTGTCTCACTTATTTTGGCCATGTCATGCAGGAGAATTCACTGGAGAAAGCAATTATGTTTGGAAGACTTAGTGGTAAAAGGAAACCAGGCCACCAAAGAACACAATGGCCAGACACTATCAAAGTTGTCACCAGCCAAAGCATAGAACAACTCAAAGAAGTAATTCAAGTAGTGTAAGGAGAAACCCTGGTCCATAGATTCATAGCATGGACCGGACACAACTGAATGGATAATATCATCATCAGCTTTGCTTATCCCTGTAATATATTTCCTGTAAATAAAGCTTCATGACAGTCATAAAACCTGCTTCATTAATTTTTCCTTAAGTTAGAGTCTTGCTCTCACGACCTGTTGCCTTTCTGACCATAAAACAGGACAAAAAACAAAAAGTGAAATGTTTTATATAATGCCACTTCTTGGCTGTTTAGATCTGGAATACTAGTTTAAGTTTTTTTCAAATTTGCTCGGGAAGACTTGTTACAACAGATGTACCCTGTGCTTTGCATTGTACCTGGAGGTTCCAGGCAGATTTCATCTATATGTCTGAGGCTGTTTGGAGAGATTATCCACTTGTTTTTCAGCAACCTCTGCCCTTTATCTGTTCTTTGTTTTTTTAAAAGCATATTAGTTTTCTATCTTTAGCCAAGGGAGAGTTTGGAGATATCTCCCTGTGCCTACTTGGCAGAGACAACTTGTAAAGATGTGTGCTCCTTCTTCTGAGCTGATCTGCTGACAAGGAGGCTATATGTGTAACAAGAAGAAAATAATTAAATGCCTGGGAACTGATGGCGTTAACTGCATTGGTTGATTTTTAACTGAGTTGAAATGAAATCAAATGTAATTTGACCTTGCTGACATTTTGAAAGTCTATATGTGGTGCTTGGCTTGCCAAAACATATAGCTCTAGTTATTTATTATGCATTGTTCAGCTGCCAATTTAAGGAGCAGAATTGTCCAGTAGTTTCTAATTTGAATCCCAGCTGAACGCAGATGCTGATATTCGAGAAGTCACTTTCTGACCAAATACCATAGAAGTCCAAGGTGCCCATCTATGCCATTTTCAGAGATACACACGCCACAGCACTAAGGAACCATAGCAACTGAAAGGGGCTGGAATAAGTGGCCTATAAATTACTTCATGATTCTTAGGGCCAGGAAATGGAACATAAAATGAGCCATGATGGCGCAGTGGTTAGAGCGTAGTACTGCAAGCTATATCTGCTGACTGCTAGCTGACTGCAATTTGGCGGTTCAAATCTCACCAGGCTCAAGGTTGACTCAGCCTTCCATCCTTCCGAGGTGGGTAAAATGAGGACCCAGATTGTTGGGGGCAATATGCTGACTCTGTAAACCCCTCAGAGAGGGCTATAAAGCACAGTAAAGCCGTATATAAGTCTAAGGGCTATTGCTATAAAATGCTGCCTCGTTTCTCTCCCCATTCAACTCAGTGGAATGGAAAACTGTCCCCAAAACATTACAGGTCAGTCTACTTCTGTTCACAGAACTAGGAGTACTTTTACAATTTAAACACAAGGAACAGACATTAGGTGGATAAGCCAGTGTTTAAAGTTTTTAAAAATTAGAGGAAAAATCCAGAAGTAAAACTGTAATAAACAAACATCCTGATGTTTCAGAGCACTGGGAAGTAGTTTACAGAATATATGAAAACAGTATTAAAACAGCATATCCCCTTAGAACTGGCAATTTAAATGTGAAATATAATAATCTAATAGAAGACTCACCGACTTTTTAAAACAGAATTTAATGTGTGCAAAACCATTAGTTAGAAGTTTTAATGAGTAAATCTATATTCTATTCTGAGAAAGAAATCCCCCACTCCCTTTTTGATAATCCTGTTGGAAAAACAAAAAACAAACTATGGAAGCTGGGCGAGTGACTTCTTGTGGCTAATAAGATTGCCCAGTGTTTAGTTGGAAAAGGGACAATGCCCACAATTGATTTACATGGCTCATGGAAGCTGAGCAAATTGCTGTTCTTGACCATTGCCAATCCTAGGCTGATGCCTGAGGCACCATAAATAGCCTGTATTATATGTTTAGTGATGAGAGAAGAAAGAAAACACTAGTCTCCTCTGATTCATCCCAATGCATTGCAGAGATAGCCTAGAGTCATATTTAGGCAACTACATGTGACTCTACAGCAATCAACAGCAGTTAGTCTACAGCAGCGTTTTCCAACCTCATCAACTTTTAATCTGAGCAGGCTTCAACTCCCAGAATACTGGCTGAGGGATTCTGAGAATTGAAGTGCACACCTCTTAAAGTTGATGAGATTGTGAAACACTGCTATAGACTATCTCTGTAGTGCATTGAGATGAATCAGAGGGAATGTCGTGAGGATATGCCTCTTAAAAATGGCTACTGAGACATCTTTGTGTTACATTTCAAGGGAAATGAGGAAAGCCCACAGTGTCCTATGAAAGCAGCTTGGCTTCGGGTAAATGGACGGCTATCATTAGTTAGGAAGCTGGGTTTCATCTGGGTGCCTGGTTGGGATGTGTTTGAGCTGGAGGTATCAGGGGGATCTGTTTGTGCCCAGGTGTTTGCCTGGCTTGTGGTGTGGAGATTTTTTGTTTGTGAGTGCAGGCTTCCAAATGATTGACAGCCTGGTGGAATCATCTCTTCTGTTCATGCTTTCTGGTCTTTTTCAATCTCTATGGCTTCTCTGATGATTCTGTGGCTGGGATTTTCTATAGTGGCTAGGGTTTTGGTGCCATTGAAGTTGATTCTATGACCTGTGGCTTCCATGTGTTGGACTAGTGAGGAAGTGTGTTCCAGCTTTTTGACTGCATTTTTGTGTTCATCCAGGCGGGTGCTTATTCTTCTATTGGTCTGTCCAATGTATGTGGCCGGGCATGATGCACAGGGGACTTCGTATATGCCTTGGTTTTCCAGGTCAAGAGGGGATTCCAGATAATGGTAAATCAGGCATATTTATTTCCTGTTTGTGCCCCCCCAAAATAAATCGACAGTTTGTCTGAACTGCTCGAATATCAGATGAATTTGTTTTCATTTATGCTCATTTAGGGCTTTGCCTAAGAAGCAGTTCTTGATTATTTCTGTTTTTAGTAATGGGTGAATAAACCATTCTTTGATAGATACTTTGCAAATTCCATTTAATTTTCTAGATAGTCCATTTAATTCCATTTAATTCCATTTAATTTTCTAGATATTTATCTACAGTTTGTTTGCACAAACTCATTATCTTCGACTGACATGACAGAACATTTACTACACTTGTGGACTGTTTTGCCGACAATGGCAATACTGTGAGCGAAAACACTGTGAGCATTTGAGTTGGGAATACAAATCAGTGCACAGTTAATTTTTTAAAGTGCTTTGGATATAGTGATATAAATATACAGTCCAAGCTATTCCCAAATTTTAAGGGAAGTGGAATTTACTGGATCTAAGAGAAGTATTTATTTTGCAAAACAGGAAATAATAGACTATAGTTCCTGTTGACAATATACCGATCTGCTTTTTTGAAAAATGTGAAAGCAGAGCTAATGGGAACAGCTCAGTACTGACAGTCAAGAAGCTAGTGAAACATAACTTGGGAATAAAAATGGTAGATGAATAAAAACTGCTTTCAGTAATAGTAGTCCTCAGAACTATCTGGAAATACAAATTGAGAAGCATATAACTAAACTTTCATAGAATAGTTATAAAATAATTATGCCATGGTATTTCACCATGATTCTTGCACAGATTTCACAGTAAACTACTTAGTCCCTTGCATACATAGGCCTGCCTTTGTTTTAATCACATCTCCTTGCCTAATTAAGATTGTAATGGTAATGTTGTTCCTTGGGAATATTACCACTTCTTTCTCTGTCTTCTGGTGAAGGATAACTTAATTTGGGATTTGTTGATTGCAGTGATCGTGTGGGTATTCCAGGGAACACTTCATTATCCTCTAGCATTTGTTCTTTTGCATTGCATTGATGAGGTTCTGTTGATTACTGGAGCAGGGCAGCAAGGAAGAGTTTAAAGCAACAAATAACTCATTATTCTGACAGCTGAGCTGCTACAGTGGAAAGACATAGACTGTGCATACTCTCTCTCTCCCTCCCTCCCTCCCTCTCTCTCTCTGTATGTGTGTGTATATAAATCTATGTACTAAGAAAAAAAGATTATTGAGTTCAATAGGATTTTTTTTCCAGCTGATATCAGGTCAGATTGTATTATGACCTGATTTATTTACTACAAACACTTTTAGAATTGACATGATCTAATAATATGTGCAAAAGATTTGTATTTCTGGACATTCATCTCCAAATGTTTCATGTCCCGGTCACTTGCCATGCTTACTTTCTAAAACTCATGTGAGCATCCCATGGGCCACTTGAGGTTCTCACTCACTCCAGAAATTCCAGTTACATTTCTCTGCTGCCCAACTAATCACCATCATCTGAGCAATAGCAGTAATGAAGCTATGAGCTTAAGCATGGTTTATTAGATCCAAGAACAAGATGTAACTCTCATCTCTTTCTAACAAGCCTGGTCACAATTATTGCTTCTTGGTTGGATTACTGGAAGGGGAAATGTTTTATCTTGACTTTTTCCAGAAGGTTCCATTTTTCTTCTTCCACTGTGTGAATACCAGGCTCCTGAAGAACAGCAATAGAATGCCAGCTCATTTTAATTTGATTTGATTGTATTTTCAGTATTCATTGATTTTCTGCTCTGCCACAGAGTCTTTTTTCCTAATAATAATTGTTATCACATGTATCTAGGCTTGGAAGAGAGTTGAGTGCTGTAAAAAGTGTAGAGCAGCGTTCTTTGACTTGCCGGATTGCCTACTCATTTAACGAAAGGCCGACATAGAGAGGGGTAAGGTTGTGGAGAATGCATGAATCTCTTTCTGACACAGGAAGTGAATCCGGAGGGAGGAGCATTAGGAATGTTCACTGCTTTGAGTTACCTACAATGTATTTCAAAGTATCTCAGGGGCTGCCACAAAGAAGAGGGGGGCAATTTATTATCCAAAGCACCTGAAGGCAGGACAAGAAGCAATGGATGGAAACTCATCAAGGAGAGATGTAGAATGGAGGAGAAATTTCCCGACAGTGAGAATAATTAATCAGTGGAACAACTTGTCTCCAGAACAGTGGTGGGATTCAATTTTTTTTTACTTTACCGGTTCTGTGGGCGTGGCTTGGTGGGCATGGCAGGGGAGGGATACTGTAAAAAGTCCAGTCAGAGGTGGTATTTGCCGGTTCTCCCAACTACTCAAAATTTCTGCTATCGGTTCTCCAGAACTGGTCAGAACCTGCTGAATACCACCTCTGCTCCAGAAGTTGTGGGTGCTCCAACGCTGGAAGTTTTTAAGAAAAGATTGAATAACCATTTGTCTGAAATGGTATAGGGTTTCCTGCCTAAGCAGGGGATTGGACTAGAAGACTCCCAAGATCCCTTCCAACTCTGTTTTTCTCTAAGTAATAAAGGAAGGATAAAAATCAATAAATAGATAAATATTAATATTATTTTACAGGTTATCACCACATTTTATTTGAGATAATGCTGATGGAAAGTATTCTAGTAAAATCTCTTAAGTGTTAAAGATTCACGGCATTGAATACTCATAAATGTTGCAATTGCTGTAAGAATGTAATGGTAACTATTATTTAGCAACTATTTGAAAACTGACATACAATTGTTTATTTATTAATTCATCAAATTTATATAGATACAGTCAGCACCCGCTTTAATGCCATCAAAATTGACACAGCTATTTTAAACATATAGAATCAGAAGTACATATCAAATAAGCAAGAATAAAATGAATAAGAGAGAAATTTTCTCAACTACTTTTCCGAAGTATTTTTTTGGTATCTATAAACTATCTCGCATTCAATATGAATAATTTTCTTTCAACTAAAGAAAGGGAGGGCATCTTGCTTGATCTTTCCGATCACTGGGTGGAGTTGTGATTGTGATCATGATCAGACTAGGACCGAGTCTGCTCTCCATAAGGCTTAAACGTGAATTAGCACATTAGGCAAGAGCCATGAAACAATTTTGCTAGCTTGCTGAGCCATCATTGCATCATTAACCTCTTGTGGTGGCAGTTGTTGTGTTGGAGGATTGCATGGGAAACAAAAGCTCTGCTGTGCTAGCACACATCATCAGCTGCAACTTATCAAGCTCTGACTAACAGCAGGTAGACACACACACCCATCTACTTTTCAATCCTGGAGGCTGAAGAGTAGGAAGGGAGAAAAAAAAAGGAATAAAAGCAACAACATAGCTGGAGATAATATAACCTGACTGAGACATGGTTGAGTGAAGTTGCTCTCTTCCATCTCAATTACAATTTGAAGAAGGTACCCTGTGGCTCACTCTTCAGGGTCCCATGCTTGCTTGAGAACCTCTGATCTAAGATACAGAATGCTACTGTCAGAGCACATTGTGATGGGTTAGATGTGGCCATTTTGGGATTCAGGGGCTTCTTTGATTTTGACTTCGTTGCATTGTACTAAACCAGTAAGAAATAACAATCACATTATCAGTGACTGGAAACCCTCATGGTCGTTTTGTTGAAAAAAGAGAAACATGAACTTGTGATTTATGATTTTGAAGATTAGAAAGGGTGGCATATAGAAAGAAGGAAAATATAATCTAACCTTAAGAGGGAAAGGGTAAAATATGTCAAAAAGTTTGGAAACTGCTTATTTGTAATTTTTACTTTGCTTGTTTTCTATTTCTACTTCTATTTTCTTTCTTACATATTCAGTATTCTTCATTTTTTGTTTCTTTTGTAATATTTGAATTGTTTTTAATCTTGCTAAAATTTCTTCAATAAAAACTATACTACTAATAAAAAAGAATTAATTATGACATGGTCTTGCACAATAGAATCTGCTCTGACAAACAGAAGAGCTCCACAGTTTAGACCAGAGACACAATAGCACAGCTGCTACAGTATTAGACGAGCATCAGACAGATCCAGGTTCAAGTGTATATAAATGTAAGAAACTATCATAGAAAATTATTAAGTTTTGGTTTAGGACATTTTGTGAACTACTGTATTCTTATACACAATGCTTTCATAATAGCATTGCTAAACCAAGCCAGTTAAATAAATTGTAGCTTAATGTGATATATGAATCCAAAGTAAGGCAGCTTACATTGCATTATATTTTATGATTTTAAACTGCCTGTAATTTGATTTGTTTTAACATTTTCATATTTTGGTTTTCTAGTGATAATTTTGTTAGCTGTCCTCAGAACTGTGGCCAGAGGGGTGAACCAAACACATTGTTCTTTGACTACAAAATAAGCTGCTCTCTTTCTCTGTGACATTCTTTACAGTTAGGAGGGTGTGTGTGTGTGTGTGTGTGTGTGTGTGAAATATGGTTTCGAAGCACAAAAGTAATATGGATTTTTTTTCTTAAAGGCCTTTTAAAGGAAAGAAAATTATTAGTGATTACTGAAAAGAATTGCAACATGAATGCATAAAATAAGGAAGGATCCTTTTTTGTCATTCAAAGATTAGATACAGTATGCAATCACATAAAAAGAGATAATGAGTTCAAAGGAAGGAAGATAAAATGATTCTGCTGGTATATGGGGAATAAAGAACATTTAACAGAAAAACTCTAATTACAATCTTATGAGAATCTTCCCTGAGTTCAGGAGAGGTTCTCTTTGTTTTGGGTCTCCATGTCAATGACATGATATTTCTGTAAATCATTGTGAAAATAAGGAAGAATGATGTCAGATGAATTACAGTTTGAAATTCGGTTAGTGTAGTATCAATAAGTTAGTGCTGATTTGCATACCAAAAAGGGAGGGTCAGTTCATTGCAGAAAAAAATTATTATTATAAAAAATTATTATAATAGTATCATACTATTTCAAAAATGGAAAATGAAAATTATTTATTTTTTTGTGATATATAATTTGAACTCCATGTTGCCTCTGATAGTGTTTCACTTGGTAATGTTTTCCTTTATTGTTATTATTTCCTTTCCCTTTGTTTCCCCTCCAATAGCATTTGTCCTGTGATCTTATTTTTCTGTAGCCTACAGCAAATCAATGTGCCTTTTATTTTGGTGGAACTAAAAGTCTTATTTTATATTCATCCCTGCTTTTCTTCTTATGCTGTTCTTCTGTCCTTCTAATAAATGCAAAGAGCTACACAAATGTTTTACTTAAGAAGTAAGAGACAAATGCTCAGTCTCTTCTGGGAGTTGAAAGGGAAAGTTACACCAAAAGTATCCATAGTTATTTGTCCTTTGCATTGCATTACTTAGAAACATTGCCAGACTAATGAAGAAAGCACTAGTGTTTTTGCTCACACTGACCTCTTTTTGGCTTTTTGGTGTTCTGGCCATGATTCATTGATATTGGTCTTGTTGAAATAAGAATGGGATGATTTATGATTCAGATATATCCAGAACAAAATTAAAGTCCTGCAGGAATGGACTCTCATTCACATGACTCCTGAACTGGCAGTGAAGCACGGAAGAAAGCCAGTTCTCTCAATTTAGCATGGACTTGTAGCTCCCCAACAGCTGGCTGTGTTCATGTAACACCACTCTGTGTGTGTCTAGATGTGAAGAAAGGAAGGAAGAGAGAAAAGAGACTGAAAGGATATCAAACCTTGATATATGCAGCCAGATAAATGAAGAAGGCAAAAGAGTCTTATCTAAGGCTTTCTTGCCACACTTGGAAGCAAGGAAATACCTTCTTATGCTGCATACTAGAAGAAATTAAATTGGAGATTCACATTGCTCTCCTGAATCTTTATTGTTTTTCGTGCCTCCCTTTCCCTATCTCCTCTCTTTGGGAAAAACATCCCTATTGCATTTATTTATGTTTCTCCTATAATCAATCAGGTTATGTAATTCATACCTATTCCGTTCTTCTCCTTCTCTTCCTCTTTTTCCTCCTCCTTGTAAAAAAATAAGTAATATTTTTTTGAAAAATATTAGGGCAGTCAATATTAGAATAGCCAAGAAAATACTTACAAGACAGTTTTAACAAAATAAAAATAAAAATCCAGCATACGCATTAAAATTTAAATATTCCGTGAACTTTATAGCAATATTGGACTGGGAATTTAGGCTGCCTATCCTGATCTCCTGAGGTCTAAATCCATTATTTTGTCAGTGCATTGGGCACATTCTCACTTCTGATGCTTTGCAGATCTATTCACCCTACATTAACACAGGCACTGTATCCAAGCAAAAATGTTAATGCTTTAACAAAACTGATTTGCTGAGCTGCTCCTGATATGTTTTTAAAGAAGTAATCTCTTTTTGAATGTACAGTTATGTGAGCGAAAAGTCTCTTCTGACAGCAGTCTTAAGCTACTTGTCCCTCGTGCTTAAAGCAACAGGAAATGAAGCTGGTCAAAGCAATTCCTCTCCAGATTTTAAGTCATTCTTCAGCTTTGGCAATAATGCTGTTCAGATGTTCTTCAGATGGTGGTTACTATGGCTCCTTAGCCTGTTTCTTTACCAATTCTATCCAGGAGATCAGTCGCCATTCGTTTTCCTTCCTGACAGCTTCCTATCACTGTTGCATTCATTAGTGGATGAAGGGAAGAAAACTCCATTTAACCTTTCTTTCTGTCCATTTGGCTAAAAAAGGAAACTGACAGAATTCTTATTGTTTTAATGTGATTAAAGAAAGCGGAATCTAAAATTTCACTAGCCTTCAAGTTGGAATAAAAAATGTCCTGTGGTCCATTAAGCTGGCTTTTACTTTACTGATCATTGGTATTCTGGTTGCGTGCATTTAGTTTTAGTTTAGTTTACTTTATTGTCATTGCACCTCGTACAACGAAATCAAACACCATCTTCAGTGCACATCATCACCATGAAAATACACATAAACACACATCCTTCACACTCCACACATTGAACTGAAAACCTGCAACATCGCACCAACATTGCACTATACAGTAGAATTCAAAAGAGCTACTGCCCTGGGATAGAAGCTGTTTTTCATCCTATTTGTGCTTATTTTTAATATTCTATACCATCTACCAGATGGTAATAGTTCAAAAAAAGGGTGCCCAGGATGATATAGGTCTTTGAGAATATTTTGAACTTTCTTAAGGCAGCGGGAGCTATAAAGCTCTTCCAAAGAGGGGAGAGGGCAACCAATGATTGTCAGCTTCTGCTGGAGTTTGCTGAAACTTGTTCAATAAAACACTCTACTCACAGTCCTGGTGTGGCAAGGCGTGTTTATTATTGCTTGTTTTCTCCAACAGCAGCAACAAATGGTAAGTCCGAGCAAAGCCAGCGCTGAGAGCGTCTGCCTCTCAGCGCTTTTTATAATCCCTTTCCACCCCCAATCATTAGGTAACACCCACCCTTAGCAAATACACAACATCCATCTTCAGCGCTCTCCTGTGCCTCCACCTAACCTGAATTCTAACCATGGTGCAAACCCCCAGATAACACCTCCCCCTTTCCACCCCCGATCCAACCGGTATCCCTCATATGAAATGCCGACCAGCCGATACTATATCCCGAAATGTTTCCCGGCTGGTCATGCTGAGAAGAGGGAGAGGAGTTGTGCTTAGAGAGTCGCAACACGCCAAACAGCTGACAAGGCAGTCTCTCAGCCAGTCGTGCCGAACAGCTGACACAGCAGTCTCCCAGCCGGTAGCTCCAACCATGATGACGTGTCGGGCTTCATTCTGTAGGCAGCGTTGTTGAAGCCCGATATGGGGATAGGAGGTTGTGCTTGGCATTGTCAGCTGTCATTGACCCGGGATCGTCAGGATAGACAACTTGCCCCCAGCCATGATAACGTGTTGGGCTTCATTCCGTCGGCAGTGTTGTTGAAGCCCAACAATGATCTTCTGGCCAATGACGTTAATCCTCTGGAGTTTTTTTTCCTATCTGTCACTGTGCAACCATACAGAGGTGCAGTAAGTTAAGATGCTCTCTATGGTGCAGTGGTAGAAGGTCACCAACAGTTTTTCATTCAGTTCAACATCATCAGTGATTATCAAGCATCAACCATCTCCGCTGATGAAATACTTGACATTTCCCGCATTGGCCGAGAGCTCAAAAACAGAGACGGCTCTGTGGCCCCACGCTTGTGCAGGGTCATTTGCAAAAATGAATCAAGCAAACGTAAATTCATTTACACTATAAATTCACTTGCCAAAACCAACACCAACCATAAGAACCTCCGTTGTCGCCCTGACCTAACCATAAAGCAACGTGCCCGCTCCCGTGTACTCCGCACCGAACTCAAAAAACGTCTAGACAATGGAGAGAAGGACCTGTACATTGACTACCATGCTGACTGTATCAAAAGTAAGCCACACAACCCGCAACTCAGCTTTAACCCTCAACCACAACCACAACCCTACCTCAACCGATCCACCATCACCCAAGACTAGGCATGCACGCCCCTAACTACCTCAATTCCAACTACTGCTGGCCTTAAATGCAAACTACTCAATCCAAGAAGCCTCGTGAATAAAATACCTGAATTTTTCCTCCTACTAAATATGGCTAAATTCGACATTATATTTGTCTGTGAAACATGGCTCAATGCATCTCTCCTGACTCCATTACCACAGTAAGAGACTATCATGTTTACCGATCAGATCGTGAAATTGTGAGAGGAGGTGGTGTTGCTATCTTCTATAAAAAGGCCTTACATCTAAAAAATATCCAAGTTACCCAGGAGCTTGCTCTTCCTGAGACCATCATCTGTGAACTATCCTTAAATATCACAATTCGATTCTTACTATGTTACAGAGCACCTGATTATGACATCGAACATGTAAACAAGCTAAATACATTACTAACATGGGCTGCATCCTGCCCATACCCTTTTATCTTTCTTGGCGATTTCAATCTACCTCATATTGACTGGACCCTAAATGATTGTACAACTGAAATCATACACACAACCTTCTACAATGCTATTACAAATCTGGGACTGGAACAACTAGTAACCAACAACACTAGACTAAACAACTGCCTCGATCTCATCTTCTGCAATAGTTTGAATTTAATTTACGGAATACAAACTAAAGAACCCCTTTCCAGCAGTGACCACAATATGATTGACTTTTGTCTCAACATACGCCCACACAAAAATCACCACAATGATGTAATCCCCAATTGTAACTTCAAAAAAGGCAACTATGATCTTATAGACAACGATCTCTCATCCCTTGATTGGCAATCTCTATTCACTGGATGCAATACTGTTGAAGACCATTACAACATATTTTTACTTGAAGTCAAAAGAGTGATCAAACTATATGTACCAACAACAACTCCCAAAACAAAACAAAAAAAATTACCCATAACAATAAGGAAACTTCAATCCAAAAAGAGATCACTCTGGCAGAAAAACAAATCTGGTCACGTTGCCAATTTCAAAAGCCGATACAAAAATTTATGCCACCAGATAAAGACCGAATGCATCAATTATCACATTAAACAAGAGGAAAACCTTCTAAGCACCAATTCCACCCGTCGTTTTACAATTTTGTAAACAACAAACTAAAAGACTCAAGGTCTATCCCACCCTTGATAGGACCTGATGGTAAAGACTGCAACGACGACACCATTAAAGCCAACATCTTTAACACATTCTTCGGCTCAGTATTTGTAAACAGCAATGGATCATGCCCAGTATTTCCTAGCCGTACCACAGATAACAACAATGATCTAATACATATCGATTTTACAGAAGACAATGTTGAAAAAGCACTACGCAATCTAAAACCATCTCTATCTATTGGACCGGATGGAATATGTGCCTACTTCTTAAAAAAGCTATCCACTGCCATAGCCAAACCTCTAAGCATAATCTTTGAAAAATCTTTCAGGACCAGCTCCTTGCCTAACCTATGGTCACAAGCCACAGTCATCCCCATCTTCAAAAAGGGAGACCCAAGCCTAGTTGAAAATTACAGACCAATCTCCTTATGCTGCGTCACCTGTAAAGTCATGGAATCAATTATTAACCAATCCATCATCCTCCACTTAGAGACAAACAACCTACTCTCCAATAAACAATTTGGTTTCAGAAAAAAACTATCCTGTAATCTGCAACTCTTACACTGCAAAAACATATGGACGACACAACTCGACCAGGGCAAAGCAATAGACGTAATCTACATAGACTTCTGTAAAGCCTTTGATTCAGTGGTACACGACAAACTACTCCTAAAAATAAAATCCTATGGTATCTCTGGACAACTGAATAACTGGATAGAAGCATTCCTGGCAAACAGACAACAAATGGTCAAAATTGGGAGCATCCTATCAAATTCTGTACTGTCAATAGTGGTGTCCCCCAAGGCAGTGTTCTAGGACCAACTCTCTTCATACTCTACATAAATGACCTCTGTGATCATATTAAGAGCAATTGCGTTCTTTTCGCTGATGATGTAAAGCTGTTCAATACCACAGACAATACTGCTACCCTACAAAAAGATCTTGACTATGTATCAGAATGGTCAAACAAATGGCAACTTCTAATCTCAACAAATAAATGCTCTGTCTTACATATTGGCAAAAAAAAACAGAAAATAAAATACAAGCTGAATAGTCAAGATCTTGTTGATGACCCAAGCTCTGTAAAGGACCTTGGAATACTCACCTCTAATGATCTAAGTGCTAGAGCCCACTGCAACTACATAGCCAAAAAGGCATTAAGAGTTGTTAACCTAATCCTACGTAGCTTTTTCTCTGGTAATATCACACTACTAACCAGAGCATACAAAACATTTGCTAGACCAATACTCGAATACAGTTCATCAGTCTGGAACCCACATTACGTATCTGATATTAGCACAATTGAGAAAGTCCAGAAATATTTCACAAGAAGAGTTCTCCACTCCTCTACTCGTTGTAGAATACCTTATGCCACCAGACTTGAAATTCTAGAACTAGAAAACCTTGAATTACGCCGTCTTCGGTCTGATTTAAGCATGGTATATAAAATCATACATTGCAATGTCCTACCTGTCAATGAATACTTCAGCTTCAACCATAACAACACAAGAGCACACAATAGATACAAACTCAAAGTTAACTGCACCAAACTTGATTGCAGGAAATACGACTTCAGCAATAGAGTGGTCAATGTCTGGAATACTCTACCCGACTCTGTAGTTTCTTCCCCAAACCCCAAAAACTTTAACCTTGGACTGTCTACTATTGACCTCACCCCTTTCCTAAGAGGTCTGTAGGGGGCGTGCATAAGCGCACCAACGTGCCTACCGTCCCTGTCCTATTGTTTCTCTTATTCTTCTTTTATTTTTCTTATATGTACCCATTTCATGTATTCACAACTATGTATACACTTATACTTATTATCTTGTAAACAATTGGCAAATCAAATAAATAAATAAAATAAAATAAAGTTGTTGTTTTCTGAGAAGTCTCAGGTAGTATAATCTCTCCCTTTTGACCGGGGCTGCAATGTGAGCACCCCAGGTCAGGTCCTCTTTTATGGTAACATCCAGAAACTTAAAACTGGCCACTTGCTCCACTCGGTCTCCATTGATAAGCAAGGGCTGGATGTCTGATCTGTTCCACCTATAGTCCACTATAAGCTTCTTGATCTTATTGGTGTTGAGGACCAAGCTATTATCTCCACACCATGAAGGCAACCAGTCTACCTCATCTTGGTAGGCAGACTCATCCCCACTGGAGTGAATCCCACCACTGTTGTATCTTCTGCAAATTTAGTAATAGTATTACTAGCATGAGTGGAAATGCAGTCATGCACATTTAAGGGAATTAGTGAAACAGTGCTTCAGGACACTGCTTCTTGGAGATATAAAAGGAACCCATAAGGATTGCATTCTGTTTTGGAAACTACAGTGGTGTGATCCTTTTCTTTGGACTCAGACATCTCCCAAATTGCCCTAAAAAGAAGAAGCGCGTGAACAGTGCCCAATAAAACCATAGACATAGCCAAGATCAAATTAAAGCACAGCAAAGAACTCTCAGAGTCAGAAAACATCGCTTTTTAAATAGAGCAGGAGAGGACTGCAGGCTGCATCTACTCTGGGGTGTTTTCTGTTCAAGCCCTCTCATGCAGTTGTTGAGGTGTTGTTTGCCTGTAGTTGCAAGATGTGTGGAAGAGTCCTAGAATGGGCAACCTCCCTAACCTAGACCCCTTGACTCTACCTGGTGTAAAAGCATTTCCTAGCAATGTTTCCCCCCCCCCCCCTGTGGTGTCTGGGGTTCTTATGATGAGTCCTTCATCTTGTTCTCAACCTCTGTGTAAGAATAAAAATAAATTGTTCTCAACTGCTCCATTGTTAAAATGATCTTTGCCTCTTTATTCAAATAAAGTACAAGTCCAGCCTTGAGATGTATAAAAATTCGTAGGCTTTGTTACATTTCCTTAAAAGGAAATAAGTGGCAGTAGGTGACTTGAAATGGATATTATAGTCACCAAAGGGGTTAGCATTGGGACTAGTCAGTTTCATGTCACTTCAAGTCAGCAGTGGGGCTTGGCTCATTATTTCTTTAACAAATACGTATTTTTATTCAGGAAAAGTTACTAGACATAAGTACTTGACCAAAGAAGATACTTGGATAAGCAGTTAAACATTTCAAACCAAAGAAAAAAAGAAGTCCAGTTGCCATGACTTAACTTCCATACTTCTACCTGGATGACTGAGAATCTTCATCAGTTTACTTGATATAATTTCTCAGTTCCAGGGGAGAATGTAGAATATTTGGGAAAAGAAAGGAATATTATTTCTCAGGAATATTCAGGAAAACTCAGGAAGGTGAGGGGTTCACTATAGATTAAATATGTTGTATTAAATATGAAATATGTTGTCATTGTTATTTTTTTTATTTTACAAATGAAGCCAAATATATCTGTTGTGACCAGAAGTAATTTCTCTATACTTTTCTCCAGAGGGAGAGAACAGAGACATTAACATAGTCATTAAAAGGCAGAATTATGAATTAAAACAAATCTAGCTATCGCTAAATAAAAATACTTCAATAATTTACAAACAAGAGACAGAAAGACTGCCACAGAGTCTTGCTTTTAAAGAATAGAAGCTGTGATTGAAAAGGCTCCATCCAAAGACCTATACGATCAGACATGCCTTTTTAAGGAATCTGAAGGAGACATTTCTATAAACTAGAAAATAAGAGGCAAAAACAGACTGATATTTGGAAGTGTTCTTCTCAAATTATATAATCCTAATCAATTCCCTCCTTGAATGCAGATGGCATTCATTCAGGCTTCCCATTCTCATGTCCTCTGACTATCTTGGGATTTCATCTCCTGAAATTCATAAATACCAGGCACCAGGACCAAGAAGGCTGAATAAATTAGAGGGGATGGGGTGGTGGTGGTAATTTTTGAATTGGCAATTAAGCATCCATTTTGGAGGCAATCCAAGACTTTGTAAACTCATTTCCTCATCTTCACACCGGTTTTTGGCCTGAAGCCTAGTTGCTGAAACTTTGCTTTGTTTACCACTAATTTTAATTAACGGCAACAGTTCTGTATAATTCTCCTAATAACTTAAGGACAACCTATGGCCTTTGGCAGATCTTCCACTCTGTCAGAGGGTTCTTTTTTTCAGCCTCTTGATTTTGAATTCCAGAAAGCCTCAGTGAAATGTAGTCCATATTCCTCACTGAGAAAACAATGTTTCCACCAGTTGATTTTCTTTAGCCATCTTTTATGATTCTTGTGAAGATTAAAAGAGAGGAGAGTGAAATCTGAACAGCTGATGTTTTGCAATATGTCTTGAAGGGGCCATAGATGCTATTTTGTTTGCTGTATATTTATTCAATCCCCTTGAGACCTTAAATGTGATTCCCCTTTCTTTCCCTTGAAATAAATAGGGGAATGTAATTGCTCTCCTTGGATCAGCATTCACCAAAGCACCAAGAGACATGAAACTTTTTATTACATACCATGGAAAAATAACAAAGCGTCAGTTCCTATGTAGAATGATAACAATAAAATAAATCATAAAATAGATATTCTTCCCCATGTGAACAGTAGCCGTTGGTAGTCTATTCTCTGCACTCTTCATCTTGGAAGGCAGACCAGGGTCACTTTCAAAATGTTTTCAGCATCAGAAGGCTGCAGGAGCAGTGGCTGGGGAAGTTAAAATATTGCTTGGAATTTGGGAAACCAAAGCCTGGTACAAACTTAATACATCCCTTTTGTGCTTACTTCCTCTCCCTGTGCAAAATCTAGGAATAATCATCATAAATATGGGGTGTTAAAGAAACAAAAAGGATGCTTTTAAATGTAATTTAGAACATTTATTTAATATCTTAGATCACATATGAGAAAGCCAAAAACCTGGCCTCACCCAGTCTAAAGATGCTCTGGGTGGACTCTAAGAGTCGCTTCAGCTTGCTTTGGGGTTTTGTTCTTGACCTTTTCATTGACTGAGCTTATCAGTCAATGTGCAGAGTCTCTTCTCCCTTCCCTTAATTGGTAACTGTTAAGGTATTCCCCATTAGGAGAATGAGTGCACTCAGGAAAACGTAGTGAGAGTGGTGAGGAATAACACAGAACCAGCATACAGATACACTGAATAGTAAAATGTAGGTTTTACTTCCAGTAAATGGGTAAACAAAGTCCAACAAACAGTCCAAATCATACATGGTTAAATCAGGTAGTATTCAATACAATCAGTCCAGAGATAATCCAAAAACGAAGTCCAGTATCATAAACAAAGTTCAGTAAATGGAGTTTGCTAACAGTTTTCAAGACTCACAGCAATCCAAGCAGAACGACGATCAGGCAAAAGGCAATAGGGAAATGAAAGAAGAGAGCAAACCAGGTTTCTGGCTCCATCTTATGGCCGTTGGGGGAACCTCAGCCAATCACAATTACAGCACTCTCTTAAAGATACAACAGTATTAAATAACTATCCTGGTTTATATATTGCCAACCCAACTGTTAGGTGACTATCATTCCTAACATTCTCCCCTTTGGGTAGGACAGTATATAAAACCTTACAGTTTAAGTCCATATTACTCACAGTGAGCCTTATGTTTTACAATGCCTTGGGCTTTTGTAAAATGATCTGCAATGTTATTCTCTGACATGTAGTACTCCAGTATAATCATTTTATTTTGAACACATAGTCTCACATTTAGATATCGTAGATCGGTGTGTTTTGATCTTGTCTTTACAGCAAGATTGGAAGCCATCTGAATTGCTGATTGGTTGTCTTCATATACAACTATAGGTTCATTTACATCAATTCCCATGTCTATCATTAGTTGTTTATAACATACTAAGTCTGTACATAATAGAGACAAACATGAGAATTCAGCCTCCAATGTTGATAAGCTTAGATGTTTTTGTTGAATAGACCGCCATCCAATTAACATCTTTCCTAATAACATTACAGTACCCGATGTTGATTTACATGTGGGTACATCTGTAGCGAAACTTGCATCGGCATATGCAGTTAAACTTAGTTCATCCTTAGGCTCCAAATATAATGCATAATGCATCGTTTGTTTAAGATATCTTAACACACGCTTAGCAGCTTGCTAGTGCCTTTCAGTAGGCTCAGTATTAAACCTGGCTAATTGGTTGACACAATATGCTATGTCTGGCCTAGACCAATTACTAAGATAGGATAAGCTACCAATCAATGACTGATAAATGACTTTATCAAAAACAGGACTTTGCACATCACTGTGGCTAAACTCCTGGCTCATTGGTGTTTTAGCTGGCTTACAAAGTTCCATTTTAAAGTTCTTCAGTCTGCCTGTGAGATTTTGTAGCCTCCCTTAGTTTTCTCTGTTTTCAAACCAAGATACTGTTTAATCTCACCTAAATGTTTTATTTTAAATTTCTTCTCTAACAGTGAGATAATCTCAGTAGCTTCCTTCTCAGTCTTAATGATTAATGCTATGTCATCAGTGAACAATAGCAACAATGAAATTACACCATCACTTTCCTTTTCGAATAAACATGGATTAGCCATGCCAGCTACAAAACCTATCTTTGTTAATTCCTTCACTATGCATTGGTTCCATTCATAGCCTGATTGCTTCAAGCCATATAGACTCTTTTTTAATCTCCAGCAATCAGTTTTGTTATCAGTATATAGTATGTTGCAATGGTGCATGTAGATATGCCATCTCTACATCTAAATGGTTTATTGTGTAGTCGTAGTCATTGGCTGACTGATCGAACCCTTGTGCTACTAACCTAGCTTTATGGGTAACAGTCCCATCCACACCTGTCTTAATTTTATATATGCACTTACACCCTACGGCATGCTCACCTGATGGTAACATGACATTTTCACATACCTCCAACCTTTGTAAGGATTTCAGTTCCTTATCCATTGCTTCCTGCCAAGCAGCCTGATCCTTAGCAGGATACAGTTTCAGCTCATTATAGTTAGAAGGAACTATATTTACTTGGCATATTATACTAGCCTGATATCTATCTGGTGGTCGTGTTACATAGGTTGAATGTCTAGGCAACTCAGGGCTTACTGGTGGACTCTCCTGTTCCACCTGCTCCTGTTTTTCTACCTCCTCCTGTGCCTGTTCTTCCTCTTTAATGGCTATTGATGGTTTAACTATCTCATCATTAGGGACTACTTGGGTGTTGATAACAACATCATTGTTGGATTCCTGTTCTAGTTTATTCCACTCAATGTGCTCAAGAAATTTAGCACTAGTGCTACAGTAAATATTAGCTGTACCTGGATCCCAAAATCTAAACGATCTATGGTTGGCCTCGTAACCTACGAAAAATAATTGCCTAGCTCTATGTTGCCCTTTCAGTCTTACTTGTGAGGGAATATGCACCTATGCTGGAGCTCCAAATGTGTGTAGATAACTTAAATTTGGTTTTCTGTCATGCCAACGAGTGAATGGCAATTCACCAGTTGTTGTGTTCACCACATTGTTTAACACATGGTTGCTACACATTATGGCTTCACCTCACAGTGTTTCAGGCAAATCTGAATCAGATAACATAATGCGAGCCATGGTTTGTAACGTTTGCCCTCTTCGTTCTATAAACAAATTATGTTGTGGCCTGTAAGGGGCAGAATGCTTATGCTCGATACCAGCCAATTTCATCATCGTTTGGAATCTATTATTAATAAATTAAGTCCTGTTATCTGTAACTGAAGTAATTACCTTATGTCTCATTTTCCTTTCTGCAAATCTTAGCCAATTAAAGAAATGTTGGAATGTTTCTGTTTTGTTTTTCATCAGATAGCAGAAACCGTACCGTGAGAAATGGTCCATTATACTCAAAACATAGCAGGCACCTCCCAAACTGGGTTTCTTAGGACCAATTATGTCAGCAAAAACAACCTCTAAAGGTTCTTTGGTCTTAAACCCATTCAGTCCATTTGCTGGAGTAACCTTGCTTATTTCCTGATTATAGGCATTACAGTTTAAGTACTTGCTACAGAGTTTTAATTTTACTCCCTCTGACAATTTGACAGTTTGTTTCAGCATTTTGAAATTAATGTGCCCTAGACGTCTATGCAGTAAATGTATACATTCGTCATGTGGCTTAACATTGTTATAAACCAAGTTAGCCATCTCCAACTGGTCATTATGTATCACATATAAATCATTCTCTAAAGTAGCACTAACACTTTTACCCTCTTGCTCTATTATACAGTTATCTCCCCTAAAGGTTACTACATAACCAATATTAACTAAAGCCCTTACTGATAACAAATTAAGTTTCAGTTTAGGTACATATAATGTAGGTAAATGCTCATTTACACATGAACAATATGCAGTACCTTCACCAGATGCTTTCATCTTCCATCCGTTTGCCAATGATACATGTTGCTTACTTTTGGACATCTTTACAAACTTCTCTCTATTTCTAGTAATGCACTGCGATGCTCCATTATCAACTACCCACAAATCATGGTTTACAGTTGAATTGCTAGACATAGCTAAATTAACATCCTTCTTAGCCTTCTGGTGATTACCAGTATTCTGTCATTTGCCCCACAAGAATAACATTTCCAAACAGTATAGGCAGTTGAAAACAAATCCTATTCTTGTGGTTGTTTCTCTCTATCCTGCCTTCGTCTTGCCTCTTCTAACAATCATCCAGTTATGTCAGTCAATGTCAGTTCATTTCTGGTCAGGACTTCCAGTGAAGATACGTAATCCTCATAACTTTCATCCAATGAGGAATGAATGATGTAAACCTGATGTAGCTCTGAAAAAATCAGTTCCTTTTCATGTAGCTCTTGAAAAGTTCTTTTCATGAAGTTCAGATGAGCTAACATATCTCCACCTTTCAGAAGACGTGCTCTAAACAGTTTATGTGTAAGATGTATGTGTGCACCTACACTGTCACGAACATAAATCCTCTTCAAATTCTCCCAACACCTAGCAGCAGACTCTTCTCCACGAATATGGACTAGCTGCTGGTCACTCAGTGTTAGTCCAATTATACAAAGAGCTCGTTCATTGTTCCGTTTAAAATCAGCTAACTTTTTGGCATCATCCTCATTATTTGGATCCCAAGCATTTACATCTGGTGGATCCTGAACTGCAGCCCATAACACTTCTCTGCACAGAATTAGACTGCACTTCATAGACCAGGAAACATAGTTTGTTCCATCCAACCGAGTTATCAGTGATAGACTTGTTGACAGGTCTTGTGCCATCTTTACCAGGACAGTAACTCACAATTAAACAATAAACAGCTGTCTGTATACGGTACTGTGTATTCACACTAACTCTCAGTGTTATCTGAATCTGGTATGAACTGGGCCCATAACCAGTGTTAAGGTATTCCCCGTTAGGAGAATGAGTGCACTCAGGAAAACGTAGTGAGAGTGGTGAGGAATAACACACAACCAGCAGACATATACACTGAATAGTAAAATGTAGGTTTTACTTCCAGTAAACAGGTAAACAAAGTCCAACAAACAGTCCAATTCATACATGGTTAAAGCAGGTAGTATTCAATACAATCAGTCCAGGGATAATCCAAAAACGAAGTCCAGTATCATAAACAAAGTTCAGTAAACGGAGTTTGCTAACAGTTTTCAAGACTCACAGCAATCCAAGCAGAACGACAATCAGGCAAAAGGCAATAGGGAAATGAAACAGTTTTTAAGACTCACAGCAATCCAAGCAGAACGACGATCAGGCAAAAGGCAATAGGGAAATGAAAGAAGAGAGCAAACCAGGCTCCATCTTATGGCTGTTGGGGGAACCTCAGCCAATCACAATTACAGCACTCTCTTAAAGATACAACAGTATTAAATAACTATCCTGGTTTATATATTGCCAACCCAACTGTTAGGTGACTATCATTCCTAACAATAACTATGTAAGAAAGACACATGAATAGGGTTAATGGGAACTAGTAGATAACCCTAAATGCTCTGAATGGATTTTTTTTAATTGATGATTTAAATAAGAAACTGGAAACTGAAATATGTATACCTATGTGTATGTGTGTGTGTGTGGAATAAACCATTAGGGAGGTGTCAGTGTGGTAGATTTGTAGTTGCTTTCAATTTTAGTTATTTATTTGTATCCCACCTTTATTATTTGTACAAATATGGCAAATAAATCCAACATGTCTTCTGCCTCCTATTTTCCCCACAATAATCCCTATGAAGGGAGTTGGGCAGAAAGAGAGTATCTGGCCCAAAGTCACCCAGCTGGCTTTCATGGCTAAGACAGGAACTTACTGTACATACTCCTGTACCATACTCCTGTACCACATACTGTACCATACTAGCCTGGTGTCCTAACCACAATTCCAATTCAATCAGCTTTAGTATTTAAACAGTGACTGTATGTAACTAATTCAGTTTGTGCTAATAATTAATTATAATTACAATAATTACAATAAATGATAGGCCTTTGTGAAGAGTCTCACTAATTAGCAATTAATATCACATAGCAATGATTATATGCAGTAGTATCTCTCATAATGTGGGTTGCATTTCTCTCTCTCTTTCTCTGTCTCTCTCCTCACCCCCTCCACCCATATATACATACCAAGCCATATTAGCCTGATACTTTGATAGCCACTAATTCTGTCCAATTATTCTGGCTGTACTCAGTCATACAAACTGGATCAGAACTACTTATCCAGTTTTCCTTAAGGAAATGCCTGCTACTGTTGCACCAGCAAAATAGTTCTTTTGGCCCTGCCAAACGGGACAGGGGCTTGACTTGGATACTGCAGGCAGACAATACTAGGGACAAATATTTTCTGCTTTGTGTATTCTGCAATGGTCAGCCTTGCTTCTTCAGCCATTCTCCATTGCTTGCTCTTTCCCTTATAGAACAGATGATAAGAGGCAGGATTTGCAAACTATCTAGAAGCGATTAAATGAAGGCATTCACACAGTATGTTTCACTGGGTTAGGGTAATTTAATCCAAACAAATCTAGGGCATTTTGGAATTAAAGCTAACCTCAGAGTTTCATTAAAACTAATCCACTGCTGATGGGATTATTGTGTCTGAATAATTCACCGATTTCTCTCCTGTGGGTGTGTAGGAAAGTTGAAATCTAGGGCAGCAGCAGAGCAAATAAGAGCCACCAGATTGCTGGTGATGCTAAACACATCAGGACAAGATGCCTCCTTAATGCACATCCATGCACCCCATGTTTACTCTTGGAGCAACTCAAACTGCTGTAAGAATAAAACCTTACTTGACCTAGGCGAGTAGATGAACTGATTCTCAGCAGCCTGTCTTTGGCTGACCCGGAAACATAAGACAGAACCTGTGTGCATGTCCTAGGAAGGGAACCTGCGGCACCCTCTTGGTCAATCCATTGTGTTGGTGTAAAGAATATTTAGCTATGTTTCCTTTTCTTTTTAATTGGGTATTTCTTATTTCTTTTATAGCCTTTTCATAACATTGTTTATCCCAAAAGGGAATTGAATAATGGCTATGATCGCATGCATTGGAATACATTCAACAGCTTGGAATTAGACAGCCTTTGTTTGGCAACCACGACTGAAACCCTCTTAGAAAAATGGTCGCTAAGTGAAACCATGATTGTGCTTATAATCTTACATGAACTTTCCTTTGCTGTACAGATGTGCAAAGGTGATACATATGAGAATTGGTCATAAAGTGGCATTTTCATCATTGCTATAATTCTGTACTGTCATTAAACAGCGATTACTTGTACGCAAGAAAGCAAAACGAACAAAAATTTCAAAACAAAGCAAAAGAAAACAAAAATCCGCCAGGATAAAATAATTTATTATACAACTTCAAGCATGCACACAAACACACCACACTGCACTGCACTCTACTGGTGATGAACTAACAAAGTTACAAGAGCAAAGTACTGTTGCAGCATCTGTCTAAAGGCCACATGTTTTTGATTAATTTCAGCCTGTTGCTTGGGAGATGAAGCCATTTGGCTCCATCAAAAAGATCTTAGCATATTTGTGTTGTTGGAAATAGGTTTTTTTTTTCTTCCCTAGAGAAAAGGTCAATGCAAATTTACAGCCAAAAATACCTACCACCTGTCTCTCCAACCGGTAAATAGTTCATTTCTTTCAAAATACTGTAAGCACTCTAAAAGGTTGTCCATCAGGAGTCAAGGAGTTAGTGTGTATATATTATTGTGATGTATACTACTTTTTTAATTATGCATTTTTGTTGACATACTGCGCTTTCTTTTAGATTCTCTAAAATCCCAATAAAATCCCATTTCATTTTGCAAAATCACACATATCGGGTAGTGTTATTATTGTTGTTGTTATTGTTATTGCTATTGTTATTGTGGGATTTTGATTGGTGATGTTGTTCTTCTGCATTCAGTCTCTGTTTGTTGATTCACATTTGCTGAATTGTTACATCTCTTTCAGTGCTAAACTGCACCCCAAGAGTCCATTAAGCCATGTGGCAGGTTACACAGTTTAAGAACAAATCGCTAAACAAATAAATATATTCAAAGCACACAGAACAAGAGTGACAGTCCAACCTATGAGAACCTAATTGTTTTCTTCCTAGAGGAGTGACTGGAAGTCTAAATTTGCTAATCCTTTTCAGCCAACTACACACTGATTTCTTAGGCTTTGTTGCTCCCAATTAAGGCCATCAGTCTAAACATTAATTTACCCTTAATGTGACAAACTGTTGACTAGCTTTCTGTCCTAGCATCTCTTCCTCAGCAGAGTCTACTTCAAGGGAATACTTAAGCTTTCTAAGTAGGACAAATGCTGTTTCTTTTTGGAATATTTGAACTCTCTTACTGTCAACTATAAATCAGCTTACATTACAAGTGTTTATCTCTATGGAAAATTAAAACAAATGATTTTATAGGCTGAAGAACAGATTGAAAAGTAATGCATAATATTATTCATAAGCAATGATAAAAGAAATGTAAATTTATGAATGTAATCAAATGTACAGATAGGTTATGGAATACTGAGTTTGGTATTAATACTTTTGAAAAAAACATTAGAATGATGCTATTTATCATTTCACTGAGTATGTGTTAGCAGCGTAGGAAAAAGAGATAATGTAAATACAATTTCAGACTACTTCAGCAGAAGTAGAAATTTCAAATCTTGGAAAAATAATACTGAGCATGGAAATAATGAACTCTGCTCATTTTATTTAGCCTCTCAGATTTCAAAAATATTCTGCATAATCTTCAAATCCAGCAGTGCAGCTTTAAATCAACATTGGTACCTTTCTATTATCAATACTGGCTATGAGAAAGTTGGCTTTTACCAAAAATTGAACTTATCAACATTATGGAGAGTAATGAACTTCTTCTTGCCATACATTACATTTCTGTATGTTTCAGGTCAATGTCAAGCCCATGTTGACCTTAATAAACACTGTCAATTCATTATTTATATCATGGCCTCCTCATAAATTAACAAAATGCTGGCTAGGAAACTAGGAAACTGTTGACTTAGATAACAGAATAACAGAGTTGAAAGGGACCTTGGAGGTCTTTTAGTCCAAGCCCCTACTAAAGCAGGAGACCTTATAGCATTCCAGTTAAGTTAAGTGGCTGTCCAGTCTCTTCTTAAAAGCCTCCAGTGACGGAGCACCCACAACCTCTGAAGGCAAGTTGTTCCACTGTTATGTTGTTCTCACTCTCAGGAAATTTCTCAGGAATTCTGCTACTCTCCTTGATTAGTTTCCATCTATTGTTTCTTGTCTTGCCTTCTGGTGCTTCTGGGGTATCAACATCTTTTTTATAATATGGTGACCAAAGCTGGAGGCAGTATTCCAAGTGTGGTCTTACTTTATGAAGTGGTATATTACTTACTGAGGGTTTATAAAACGGCTTAGAATTCTGGAAAATTTCATTCCAATATGGTTGAAGGTTATTACATTGGGGAAAAGGGGGAGGTTTTCTTACAAGGAACATGGAATTTGTGATTTCCATCAGAAATCCCCTATATTTTATATGTGATATTGTATTTTGATTATGATTTACTTGGATTCCTTCTTAACACCACTGTAGTTTTGCTTTGGTTACTCAACCCTTATTCACTAATGAACTAGAATAGCAATTCCCAGTCTTTTTGGCTGGGCATATTTGATATGAAAGCATGTCATGAAAGCTCTCATAAAACAGTTACCATGAAGGATGTAGCACATTTTCAGAAGGCAAACTAACAAGATTGCTTCTTGACATACTTCTTTGACAAAAGGGTTTTTCAGCCATTAGTAATACCAATCCTCAAAGCAACTGATTCATCTGCTTCCTCCCAAAGCATGATGAATATGGCTGCTTCCATGACCTTTTGAAGGCACTTGCGCATACATTGATTATAGCCCTATTTGTGTTCTCTATTTTGCCTTTGGCTTGATGGTTAAAGGCAAAATGAAGGATGGTCATTTGCAAATGAGTAACAAATATACCTCGATAACCACTCCCCACCTGCCTTGTCTGCATGCCATTGCCTTTATCTCACCCCCAATTCACCAGTGAGATAGGGTTAAGTTATCCTTACCATACTGGGATTAATGCAGGGGTGGATTCTACCTGATCAGACCAGTTCTATAGAACCGGTTGTTATGATTCTGCCCAGTTAGGAGAACCAGCAAATTGCACCACTGGCTGGCCCCTCCCTTCCCCTCCCCGCCCACTCACTCCTTATCTGGCAGGTGTGCCATTAAACTTGCCTGCTAACTTGCTACTTTTCCTTCCCCCCTCCCCCCAGCCAGGAGATTTAGATTAGCTAGAAAGTAGGAAATCATTGAATTTCTTGTTTTTTAGCTAATCTAAAAGCAGTGCTGAACCTTCCTTAGGACTGAAGCTTATACTTTTCAGTGGAGACTCAGGTAGCAGATGGGAGATAGATAGATCTCTGAGTGAATCTGTGATTCTGTGAGCAACTCAATCTGCCTGCCTTTGCTTTTGCCTGTTTGCTGCTTTTGGGTAAAAAGTTTTAATCTTTTTATAGTTAGTTTTCTGAATTGCAAAAGCAAATTCAATATTTTACATACATGGTGTGTTGTGAGTTAGTTTTCTGAGATTGCATGCTAAAAAATTCATATTTACAAATTTGTTCAGTTAGTTTGTGAGTTTGCTTTGCTACACAAGAGTTGCTTGCAAATTTTATGTGACAGACTGGGCTAGCCAATGGCAGATAGATAGATTTCTGAATGAATCTGTGATTCTGTGAGCAACTCAATCTGCCTGCCTGCTTTGCCTGCTTTTGGGTAAAAGTTGCTCTTTTTTAATAAAAAAAAATTCAATATTTACATACATGGTGTGTTGCGAGTTAGTTTTGTGAGTTTGCTTTCTAGCAAATTTTATGAGTTTGCTTGCAAGCAAATTTTATGTGACAGACTCAGGTAGCTGGTGGCAGATAGATAGATCTCTGAGTAATTCTGTGATTCTGTGAGCAACTCAATCTGCCTGCAGCTTTGCCTGATTTTGGATAAAAGTTGCTCTTCTTTTAATCAAAAATTCAATATTTACATAAATATTTACAATATTTACATACAAGCCACACCCAGACAGTCACATGACCACCAAGCCACACCAAGTCAGCAAGCCACACCCACCCAGTTGCATGACTACCAAGCCACTCCCACAAATTAGGCCTCGGTCACAGAACCGGTTGTTAAGAAATTTGAATCTCACCCCATATTAATGTTCATGCTAGCAACCTTAACAGTATAAAATCAATTCACTCTGTTATCTTATCTTAGCAGGTATTTAGCAGGTATCTAGCTGAGTTTTCCACCAGCTCAAGGGTGGCTGGAGAGCATGTCAATTCTTCCCTGAAGAAAAAACCTGTAGACTTTTTCTCTGGCAGTTGAACTCTCATTAAAATAGGGTTCAGTTTCAGTCACCCATCATTTTTATTTCTGAATCAAATTTTTGGGGCCTATGTAGCATCCAAATGCATCATAGGAAACAAAAATCTAAGTATATTGGTTCTCATTTTTTAGCATTCTGATTTCTTTTTTTAAGTTCATTTTTTCCTCCAAAAGGGGTCAAATGGTTCTAGTAGCTGCTCAGAGTTTCTATACTGGGGACTACCACATCTAGAAGAACTTTTCTGAAGCTTCTGAACATTTCTAATAAATATTGTAATAGCCTGTGCAGAGGATGACTGTGGAAATGTAGAATAGCACATGACCTATGAAGTAGCTGCTAAGGACAGCATGCTGGAATGTACTTCTATTAAATGGCTGCATTCCCACAGTTACAAACTTATACACATCCTGAGCAAAAGGAAAATTGAGAGAGATGTTAGTGTCTGCAGGAAGCTCAGTTACCATTTAAGTTTATGGGAAAAATATGTCTCAATTTTTTTAGTCTCTGAAAAAACTAAAACAAAATCGGGCAAGATGCTAATGACATATTTTAAACTTGAGACAAAATCTCATTCAGCATTCTTCCCTTTTGCAAAGGTGCTGGACATCTGACATAAACAATGTATCAAGCTATTCAAAGAACCAGATATATGTTTGTGTGTGTGTGTGTGTGTGTGTGTGTGTGTGTGTGTTGTATCTTATAATTTTGTTCCTGTAATATTATAGGAATAGAAATAATTTTAAAAAGAACCATCTGTACATGTCGGTATGCATCCAAATATTTATGAATGTGCACACATTCTACATCTACATTTGCCTGTCAGGAAATAAGAACTGGATATGCATTGTGTGACATTATTATTAATAATAGAAATAGAGAATACTGATTTTGTTACACAGTTCCCATATAACACTGAAAACAAATAGATAATTCATAGCTGAAAGTGTCCTACATCCTAATATAAATGTAGTCATTCTCTCTGAAAATTTAAATCCTGGAAATAGGGCTATTAATTCATAGAATGTGCTATGATTTAGATTTGAAGGCCAAAAGGTAATTTGAAATACAAATCACACTATCTGCTGCTTCTTAAAGCAGCCACCTCTTTTTCTGCAATCACCTGGCAGATCCCCACAGCAGTACTAATTTCCCAGTTGTTGATTCAGTCTAAAAGTAAGCAGTCCCAGGACTTGATGGTGAGAAGAATAGCATACAAATTAGCAATAGCAATAGCACTTAGACATATACCACTTCACAGTGATTTACAGCCTTCTTTGAGCAGTTTGCAGAGTCAGCATCTTGCCTCCAACAATCTTGGGTCCTCATTTTACCAACCTTGGAAAGATGAGTTAACCTTGAGCCGTTCAGAACTCCTGGAGTGAGCAGTGTAACTCAATCCTGCATTCTAAGCACTGCACTACCACGGCTCTAAATTAAGTAAGTAATCAAACAAACAGGGACACAACCCAGAGCAATCCCCCCTCACTAAGGAGTATCTGGGCCTGAATCTACGGAGGTTTTATTGGGCAATTAACAAGAATCTCATCATGTACCTCTGGGCTTCTCTTTGGTTTTAATCTGCTTTATAGGTGGCACCATGGAAAATCCTGGATTTGGTTTGAGAGACACAAATAGTGCAAATAGTGTCAAGAGAGCACTAAATCAGCACTTGATGTGTTGGTCAGCAAGTTAGATTCCCATCCTACTTCAGGAGATCAAGGAGACACACCTAATTCTATTTCCCCCACCCACAACAACACTGGGAGAAAAGTTAGATTGAGAGAGAATGACAGAATCAAAGTCCCCCATGAAATTCCCATTAGTAGGCTGGACCTGAGTCTGGTACTCTCACTTGTGATTCAGCATCCAAACCACAACACCACGCTAGCAAACTGAAAACACAATGAGGTGAAATTAAACTTTTATGTTCGTTTGTTTGTTTGTTTGTTTCCGGCCTTTATTATTTTTGCAAATAATTCAAGGTTGTGAATATATCCAACGCACTTTCCTCCTCCTATTTTCCCCATAACAACCCCAACCTGGGTTGGGCAAAGACAGAGTGACTGGTCCAAAGTCACCCAGGCTTTTATGGCTAAGGTAGGACTTGAAATTATGGTTTGCCACTTTCTTGCCCAGTGCCTTAGACCTAGACCTAGACCATTAGACCAAATTTGACTCTTGTTACTGCAAATTAAGAGATCTTGCAATAACCTCAAACGCCAGTCCTTTTGATATCCCCTGGAAACTCAGTCCCAACACATGGCAGCATCTAACTGACCTTGCATCTTCCTGGGCTTGCAAGCTAAGCAGGTTCAGGGAAAAGCAGAAAGGTCTACCAGGTAAGAACACGAAGTCAAAATTATTCTACAGGCAGTGGAAAACTTCTTCGGTAACCCTGCCAGGGAAACTGCCTTGTTGTGTCCATCTGCTCTTAGGAGTCATGCCTGGCTGAATGCATTTTTGTTTACCTGGAGGCTGACAGCCAGAACACTGTTAATGATATTTTTTTCTAAAAAAAAACCAAAAAAAAAAAAAAAAAACTACAGGCATAAGGTTCTTCTTTCACATTCTTTAGAATTTCTTTCTGGAAGACTGTGCATGTGTTGTGTCTCATAGATAACAAGAGTGCATGGAAAAGTAGGCTGGCATTTAAATGCTTTCAAGCCTCTTTGAAGAAGCAGCTAGACTACAATGCATTTTGAAAGGTAGTGCATGATATAGTGGATATAGTTATAAATAAGGGAGAAAACTTGGAAGAGTAAACAACCTAAGAGGTACTCAGATTATAATGCTGCTCTTGACATTTCAGTAAAATGCTTTTTTAAAAAAAGCTAGAATTCTTTGTACAAGTGTTAATCGCTGCATATAAAAAGGAACTGGGACTAGGCCAACACAAGGAGAGGAAATTTAAAGAAACCCACACACAATTGACAATAATTATAAATATAAATAAATATTATAAAACCATAATAAAAGCATGATATAGAAAGGAAACCAATTAGTGGCATTATGTCCCATCATTATAACAATTATCTCAATACATCATAGATGATATGATGTAATCCATCCTTGAAACATTTTCCCTCAAAAAATCTGTTCTTTCCCCTATCATAAGGTCTTCTGTGGCTCCTATGCACTGCTAACCACGATGTTGGGAAAGCTGCAATGCCCTCAACTTGACCTATGAAATACCAGCAGGGGAAAATATATATACTCTTTACACAATCCAAAGAGAATCAGTCCCAGGAGTTCTCAGAAGGCACTGTGAAACTGACAGAAGGGATTATGAAATTGACTAAAACAGATTGTACTGTGTGGAGAAATTTTCTAGAGAACCCATGAAGTGTAAACAGGCTTATGGAAATAAGTTCTGCTTCCCCAAAAGAAGAAAGATAGATTATTTTAAAAAGATCATCAAATGGCAAGGAATTAAAAAGTTTAGTAACACCTTTTCTAACACGTTTTATTAAGAGGCACTGTGCTTTTGTGTCCTGCAACTCTTCATAACATGCATTGTTTCACCATCATAGACTAACACAATACTCCTCCTACAGTATCTATACCAAATGGGTGGAAACCAAAACACTTGCTTTGGACCCCTCCCTATAGCAGATAGAGAGCTGGATTAACCCTTTATCTCATTAATTGGTGCCAATTAATTTAACGCAATTTATTACAATATTTTATTTCTCTCATAGTTATTTAGACATTATACTGCACTGTTCATCAATTGCTTACTCAAGAACAGTTGAACTTTGGGCCCACCTCAGTGCCTTGGGGAATCCAGCATTGATTCTAACATGTATTCCAATTTCATTTTCTTTCTGTGACTTCATTATTTTTCCCCACCTGTGAAATGGAACCGTGAATTAATATCTTATACTCACTTGGCTTAATGTCTCCAAATTATCTTCCCCATTTTATTTGCTGAGGGAGAAATAAGGATGCGGTTTGGGGAGATTGAAGTTAATGCAAACTCATTATCTTTTCTTTTATGTACACTGAGAGCATATGCACCAAGACTAATTCCTTGTGTGTCCAATCATACTTGGCCAATAAAGAATTCTATTCTATTCTATTCTATTCTATTCTATTCTATTCTATTCTATTCTATTCTATTCTATTCTATTCTATTCTATTCTATTCTATCTTCCTCATTTTATTTGCTGAGGGAGAAATAAGGATTTGGGGAGATTGAAGTGAATGCAGATTCATTATCTTAGCAAAAACTGTGTAGACGGTAGAGAATAACTTCTGGAATCCATTTTATTTGGACAGAGGGTTACAAATGGTGAATAATGGGCTGGAGCAGGCAAAAAATGAAGGGCAATCAGCCCTAGCTCTCAGCAGTAACGTCAAGTGTTTGTAGCATTGGAATTCAACTTTGCATCGCTAGCTTTATGCCACCCATATAACCTTCCCGAGTCCTGAGGCAATAGATGTTAAAGCAGTTCAGTAAATTGTTTCCTTGTGTAAAGGACTTTGCATATGTCTATGTGACACTCTCTATTGGTTAGATCAGGACTTTTACCACTTCCTTCTTCTCTTAGTCCAGTTCTCATCCTCTTTTGATTCTGATTTGTCAAGTTCAGGCTCTTTCCTGACCAACTCTTTCTCAGTAATGGAGAAGAGCATATTACAAGAACTGAAAGATATAGTAACATTGGTTTCCAATGTTACTTTCTGCTATTTTCTAAATAAAGATGCATTTCTTTTCTTTCTTGCAAACACCACCTTCAAGAATATTGTATTCTAAAACTTATATTTCTAACTTCATTGTTTTTCTCCCCAGGTGTTATTTTCACTATTTACAACAAATTCATCCCCTAAAAACAAACAAACAGAGAAGTTATTTCTATTTTCTATTTCTCTCTCTCCCCCAGGCTGTATTTTTATCACACATCAATAAGTGTGGAGTTTCTGAGGTTTGAAATATCCCTTAGTTCCTGCTATGAAAGCTCACAACTAAACTCATTTCAGGAAGAATTGACTGATTCAGATGGCAATCCTGAAAGTAAACATCAGGGGAAACGAGTGTCACCAGATGACACTGCAGAGGGGTCAACTTTTCCAGTAGGGAGATCCAGGCCAAGATTTTCATGAGAAAAAGGAAACAAGGCCATTTAAAGCAGAGAAATGGGGAGGGGGGGATAGGAAGCTTGTCATGAGGGCAGAGACGCTGCTTGCTGACTCCTTGACTGACCTGTAAGGATGAAAGGATTAGACCCAGTCAGTTTCTCCACTGTAAGACTTAGCCATCAAAACATTACTCTAAAGACGTGTGCATTCACAGATATCAGCGAGAGAAAGCAGTTTGTCTTTCATGCTATTCATGAAACACTGCTATTCACTGATAATGTGACTTTGTGGGAACATCAATAAATGCTTTGGGCTTCTTCCTGCTTCTCACACTGTGAAGGAACTCTGTCATAGATTCCTTCCATCTAAAGCCTATATTTCAATCATCACTGCCTAGAGAGACAGATATTATCCGTTCCAAAGCAGATCAACAACCTTTGAGTGCATGGGAATTACTCCTGGTCAAAGTCACCTTACAGACAGTTCAAGCAATATGTGGAGGTTAATGTTGCATGGCCTCTCTGGCACATCTTCTTTTACAGAATGTACAGAAGAGGGTGGGCTAATATCAATCATTCTGACAGACAGGAGATTTTTGGCTGCAGTTCTCTGACTAACAAGAGATGATCTCTGTCAGCTTTCCCTAACTAGGCAACTTCCCTTGTGTTGGATTACAACTCCCAGTATTCCCAGCCAGCATAGACCATTTGGGGTTCTATAATTCTAACACAGAACACATCAGGAAAGGAAACTTGTCCTACTTTTGACTAAGAATTAAATCAAAGAGCAGTTAATGGCGGAGTGCAAAACAATTATTATTGTGAGGTTTGAAAGCAGGGGTGGGATTCAAATTTTTTAACAACCGGTTCTGTGGGTGTGGCTTAGGTGGTGGGAGTGGCTTGGTGGTCATCATGTGACTGGGTGGGTGTGGCTTGGTGATCATGTTATTGGCTGGGTGTGGCCAACTCAATATCACTCACATTGTGGTATGCATCTCCTCGCCTGGCCTCTCATGACTGTGGGGATGCTGCAATAGTCATAAGTGTGAAAAATGGTCATAATTCACTTTTTTCAGTGCCACTGTAACTTTGAATGGTCACTCCACACAAGCAAAGTACCAGCAAAGGAGGGGAAAAAAACTCCAGAGACATTCCTGAGACAGGAAGTCTAGTCTTGCAAAGAATGTAATAAGGGTTAACGGAGAGGCAGTTTCTGTAAGCAATACCAGAATGTTTCCTTCCTGCCTTCCTTACAGGATTAGGCCAGTAATTTCTTCTAACAACCGGTTCTCCAAACTGCTTAGAATGTTAACAACCAGTCTAGCGAATAGATGCAAACTGGTAGAATCCCACCCCTGTTTTGAAAGCCTGATCAAGAGATTTATTAATTATTCAAAAAAATTGCAGTCAAATGGCAGTTTGCTGTATTGTATATTACCAATACAACCAACACATCTTTCAGGAGTTCTGTGAATTGTAAGAAAAACATTCGCCTATTTGTTACAAAGTTCAAAAAAGGCCTGCCTCTATTTCACCTTATGCAACGCATAAACAACACTTTATTATTGCAGTTATATTCTGGCTTTTCTACAGAAGCTCCTCCCATTGTATCTTCACACCACTCAGTTGTTGTGATTAATCACTGTGTTACAGTACACCTATTTCTTCAAAATTTGCTAGCTTTTGCCATTATAGATAACACAACAGGATACAATAGAGGGGAATTCTTGTTGTCCCCTAGCCTCCTAGCCTGGAATCTGGAGATGATACTAATAATGACAAGTTTATTCTACTAAGTGTATCAGTGTAGTTTGTGTTGCTGTAGGCTCAAATGAAAACTATAATTTTGAAACCTATTTAAGAGAATAATTCTTTGAGAATCTCCTTTGAGATCAATCCAGTGTTAGAGAGAGAGAGAAAATCACACGTAAAGCTATGTAGTATCAATAATATTCTTGGATCCCAGTGCAGAGAAGTAATTGTTATAATAACTGCAAATGTTGTACCCATTCATTTATAGTGCTTTTCCCCCAGATATGTTAACTAGAACACTTATCATTCCTTAGCCAGCATGTCTACCAGTTTAGGAAGATGGATGCTAAAGATATGCGGAGGTTGCCAGAATGAGAAAGGTGATCTATAGCATCCATATTATCAAGACATATCAAGCAATTTATGAACTAATCCTATGAATTTGATCAGTCAAAAAAGCCAAGACAATTTTAGGCTGCATAAACAAGGATTAGAATCAAGATCAGGTGAAGTGTTTATAGCACTTTATAAGGCCTTGGTAAGGCCACACTTGGAATACTGCATCCAGTTTTGGTCGACAGGATGTAAAAAAGACATTGAGGCTCTAGAACATGTTGTCAAACTTGCAGTGTCATGTTGCTGTCATGTGACATTTCATGACATTTTTTCCCTTTGTGGAGCTGGGGTGGGCATGGCCTGCATGTGACACATCTGGCCCGTGGGCTGCCAGTTTGACACCCCTGCTCTAGAAAGAGTGCTGAAAAGAGCAACAAAGATGATTAGGGGACTGGAGGCTAAAACATACAAAGAGCAATTGCTGGAATTGGGTATGTCTAGTTTAATGAAAAGAAGGACCAGAGTTGACATGATAGCAGTGTTCTAATATCTCAGGGGTTGCCACAAAGAAGAGGGAGTCAAGCTATTATCCAAAGAACCTGAGGGCAAGACAAGACGCAATGGGTGGAAACTAATCAAGGAGAGAAGCAACCTAGAACTAAGGAGAAATTTCCTGACAGTTAGAACAATTAACCAGTGGAACAACTTGCCTCCAGAAGGTGTGAATGCTCCAACACTGGAAGTTTTTAAGAAGAGATTGGATAACCATCCGTCTGAAATGGTAACATAGGGTTTCCTGCCTAAGCAGGGGGTTGGACTAGAAGACTTCCAAGGTCCCTTCCAGCTCTATTGTTTTAATTTCTTTTTTTTTTTGGGGGGGGTTGTTTTGGCATTGCAGCACATGGAAGAAATTCTCCCACAATAAAAGATATGGGATGTGATTTCATTAAGTATAGGAGATACTATTGTAGTTCTGAAGAACTCAGCTGGCTCTTTGCAAGGATCGGAGACAAATCAAAAACAATATAGGACTATTTCTTAGATACATTTCTGCCTTGTAGCAACTATTAGCCCACAAGCATTTGTTAAAACTGTGACTTTTTGGGCCAGCTGTTTCTTTCTAAAGTCCAACTTCATATCATTTCTTTGCACTGGTCATCAGAGAGGTTTACTTGATTAAAGTGCTAAGTTTTGTTACATTCCTGCCTTAGTATTCAACATGTTTCATTAATGCATTATTCTGTACTGCACATGAAAAAAGATGCAGAGTGAAGAAAATTCTTGGTGGATATTTAATAGATATGTGTGGGAGTGACATATCATTGAAACAGAGGAGACTGAATTAATATCTATATTTTTCTCATATAGAAAATGACACTTTTGTCATTGTGGATATCTTGTGGCGCAGAGAACCAAGGTAGCAAAATTGCACTGAATGGAAACATTATTATAATTCCTTTGATACTTCATCTTGGTTCATATTTGTTTAAAATAATTAGGATTTGGCCACAGTCTGACTTGTAGTCTCTCTTTTTAGTGAACCATTTCAACCCAGCCTTTCAAGTCCTTTTGAACTTTATTACATGCGTGCAGATTAACAAGGTACAAGAAAGCCTTACTGGAGGACAAAACCAAATTATTACCAGGTAGAATTTTCTCTTGCAATAAACAGGTCTGTCAACTGCTTTCTAAGTTGCTTGTTACATCAGTTTTCAGCTAAGTAAGATGGCAAGTTTTCTTTTCTCTTAAATTATTTCATTTACTTATTTTGTTTCACTTTTGCAAAGCCAAAGAACTAAGAATACCTTCGCATCTGTGTGGCCAAAATCTTTGACCAGTTTCTGCTCCAGAAATGAGATAGTTTGGTCAGTGTGCTATGACTTACACAGTCTTTTCCTGTCACCTCTCCTCTGAGCCATCCTTGTTTTTCCAAGATGCAAGGTTGTTGTTTTTTGCCTCTTATTCTCCAACTATGGAACATAGTCACTGGAACATTACCAACACCTGAATGCCTGTGATTGATGGAGTCCTGCCAATGAGGTGTGGAGCACAGAAAGACCAGCTAAATGCGTCAATTGAATTTGCCCATAAGATTGTGAATCACCAAAGTTGTGAATGCAGCCCCATAGGTTGCAATAAATTTATAACTACTGCCTACCTGGGATGTAAAAACAAGGAAGTTGATAAGCATCTGGTATTTACAGTAAATGGTGAATGCCCTGCAATTAGCCTTAGAGGTCAAAAAGTGCACAGATCTAAGTTGGAGGAAATATAATTGCTTCAGATTTTGGTCTGAATCACTAGAAACGTGAAGTAATGGAACATTGTATCATAAATATTTGCATACTGTTTTAAAAATATATGGAACACAATAATGTGGCAAATAGGAGGAAGCATGATTGATATGGTTGTTTCTCATGTCAACATGATTTCCTGTTATTATGTACAGCATTAATATGTTATTTGTATGTGTTGAGATCTTGAATTCCATTCTAATATCTGAGTCAGAAGTTTTAACTGACAATGCACCTTGGAGTTTCTGCAATGGAAAACTGAGATATAAATCTTATATTAAATATAAATATGTGGGTATGGCTTAGTGGGCGTGGCAGGGGAAGGATATTGTAAAACCTCCAGTCAGAGGTGGTATTTGCTGGTTCTCTGAACTACTCAAAATTTCTGCTACCGGTTCTCCAGAACTGATCAGAACCTGGTGAATACCACTTCTGAGTTTAATATAGTGATCAGAGCATTTCCAACAAATAAAAGTGACTGAAAAAAATCCACGAAGGATAGGAATATCAAGAGCTATTGATCCTGAAAGTTTGATGTTATTTTTAAATTTTATTTTAGAATTTTTATCCTGCCTTTCTTATTTTTGTAAATAACTCAAGGCAGCAAACTTTCCTAATACTCCTTTCTGCTCCTGTTTTTCTCACAACAATTACTCTGTGAGAATAGATTAAACTGAGAGAGGGAGTGACTGGCTCAAAGTCACCCTGCCGGCTTTCATACCCAAGGAGGGACTACAACTCATAGTCTCCTGGTTTTAACTGGTTGGCTTTCTTCATTATCTTTTGGTTGAGGCCAGGAGGCCTCCAAATAAGAGCTGCATGGGAATGTTGTTGGGACAATGTCCTGTCTTCATCTTTTACTTGTGAGCACCCCAGAAGCATCTGCTTGGCCATAATGAGAAACAAAATGCTGGGCCATGATAGTCTGTGATGTTATCTAGGTAGTCTTAAGATATTTGCTTAAGATAGAATAGAAACAACAAAGAACTAAAAAGTTACATTATGAACAATAATGATGAAACAGAAGGATGGAAGATATCTGACACATCTCCACAAACAGACAAGATGTTCATTGGAGTTTGCCAATTGGTAGAGCCACAGGCAGAGATTCTGGAACAAATGAAGATCAGCCTCATATGTTCTGGGAAAAGCCACTTCCATATATTCTTCAGTCAATTTGGAAATAGGTACCGTACCATCATGGACAAGGGCTTGTTTAACACACCTAAAATTACCCAGGTATAGAATCTAAGCTAAATAAATATTGGAGATGTAATTATTGTTAATAGTGTAGAAAACTAACATTACATCATTTCCAATCCCCAATCCCTCACTGACCAGTTTGAAGCAACTTTTAATTTTTAATTTTTGGGGGGGGTTGAAAATGCAGAGAACACATTCCCTCCAATCATTCAACCAGCTAACAATAACCAAGCTACAAAAAGGAAATAAAATGTATTGCAACTCCACCTTACCCCATCTATGTTTCAGAACATATTGTGTGAATTTATATGGTTGTGGCAAAATTGGAGCTGCTGCTATTAAAAGATTGCTATGAAGAAGCTTAGTTCCAATTTAATTTTTGTATTTAAAACTTTTTAGCTATGATGGCGAAAGGGCACCGCACTAGCAGTTTTGCAAGCCTCCCTCCACTCTCCCATCTGTAACTATGGTTGCATGTTGCTACAGTGACTGAAGTGAAGAAGAGGGGAAGAGACATTCTAAATAATGTCTAAAGATAAGGGACAGGATGCTGAAATTGCTTGTTGAGATGGATGACGAAAAAGCCAGAATCCTCACATTCCCTCATGTGCATGAAAGAGAAAGAAAGCAAATGGCAGGAACACATTGTCCAGCAGACAATGTGCGTGCATAAGCGCACCATCGTGCCTACCGTCCCTGTCCTATTGTTTCTCTTATTCTTCTTTTATTTTTCTTATATGTACCCATTTCATGTATTCACAACTATGTATACACTTATACTTATTATCTTGTAAACAATTGGCAAATCAAATAAATAAATAAAATAAATAAATAAAAATAAATAAAATAAAATAAATAAATAAATAAATGAATGAATAGTTACCAATTTCTCCCGGTTCCCTTTGCCGGGGCCACAATGCATGTGGGGAAAGTGACAAGGATCAGCAAGCCATCAAAACAAGCAATTCAATATAGCTTACTGCTATATAATGTGGAAGAAGGTGAGCATTTGCCTGGCTACATGCAAAATGAGTAGAAAAAGAGGGAGCAGTGGCTGAGAAGGAGGAACTGCAAAGCCATCGACATCTCTTTTCTCTCTACAGGCTATTAGGTGAAGTCCAGGAATAGGGAAGCAAGAAGAGACATGAAAGTCTATCATTAAAATGGGAGAACAGTCCACAAGTTTTTGTCTACAGTGATTTAGGACAGATTGTAACTGACACAGAAACAAATCAGCTCAACGGGTGATCATCTGCAAAGATAAGGGAAGAACACAGAAAACCTAAGCAAATTCTAGAACAGTGAAAAGATCTGACTGTCAAAATGTCCGTAAAATGTTTTTTTTTTTTAAATTCACTTCAATAACAGTTATAAACACCACATAAAAGATAGAATGATCACAAACATTGTGAAGAAATAGTCAGCAATAAACAATTGCTGCGACAGGTAGTCCTTGATTTATGACTGGTTGCTTAGTGACTGTTAGACATTATGATGGATTTCCTATAAGATACTTATGACCTGGTTCTGAAATTCCAACCCAGTCACATGAGTGCATTTTGGGTACACCGCTCGGCATTTACGGCTCTTTGCAGTGCCCCGCAATCACATGACCATGTTTTATGACATTTTTGCCAAAATGTGGCATTTACTTTTGGTTTTTGGTGAAAACAAAAATAATAATGTCAGTGTTCGAGCAAGCCTTCCTTCCAGCCAATAACTCTGAGAAAGATGTCTCTCAAAGGTTCCCTTATTTGGATAGTAACTGGCACATCTGTGGAATCCCGAATCTGAAAGTTTCGGGCTTTCTTGCAAAAGTCAAAACTACAAATCCATTCCCCCTTAGCCATCACATCACATCACATGGTCTAATCACCATCCGTCCTAAAGTAAGATTCCCATTTCATTATGCACCACACTCAGTGACCTTGAACCAGCAAAAGAATTTTATTTTGTCTAACTAGATATACTCAAATGAATTCCTCCCTGCCACTTTCTCAGGCTCAATTGTGGCAGCGTGGGAGCATCAAGTATCAATATGGCTTCCAAAGCTGACAAACACTTCATAGCAAACATGTGAGTCCACGGTTGTAAAGTGAACCCATTTACGATTGCCGCAAAGAAGGTCATAAAATCAGATTGGTCACGCGATGATTCACTTTACGATTGTTACGACTTATGACTGTAATGGGCAGGCTGTCAAGTCAGGGACTACCTGTGTGCATAAAGCAAGAGGAAGAAATAGATCATGGCTTAGAAAGAGAAGGATTTGATTTTAATTGATAGAAGATGTGTAGCCAAGGAACATTTGGCCAGGAGTGGAGAAGCAAAGCCAGAATTGCAAACATTTTTTACTGGAAAATAAATCCTAATGTATATTTGAAAGCAACACCCCATTGAAAAACAGATGATTGCTGTTTGAATAAGTTTATATGGGAAAAAGCAGACATGCATGGATCATGGACTCGTATGTGATCTCTAGCCAGAACCATAAAAGAAAGTAATGGCAAGGATTAGGTTTTCCCACACTTCCCTGTTACATGACTGGAATGGAACAGGAGAAAAACCACAGGCTCCAAAATCACTCAGACTGAGATGACTTAAGAGCCACTCAAAACATGCTACCTCGGAGCAACACAATTCTGTAAGCTGGCAGTATTCAGCTTCTGAGAACAGCATATAAACAAACAGGCCCTTGGAATTCATTCGTGTTCTCTGTGACTTTTCTTGAGCAAGCAAAGGAAGCAATCTGAAAGCTACAGCAACTCTGTTGTGTGTCTTCACAGAATGGAGCCCACTTCTGGGATGGGAATCACTCTGGAAAGAGGGTCTTTTTCTGTCCAGTTAATTTGTGGGAGCTGAAAACTATGAATTGCCAGATCGACTAGTTAATTATTCCGCACCCATTACTCTCTTGTTCCTGTTTGTACAAGTGTATATATGTACTGGTGCTAAAAAATAGAAGTGCCACTAGGCATTCTAGATAACCTTAATCACGACCATGCCACAAATGTCATAACACTTTGCACAAAGAACTGGAAGTACCGGTGACTCAGTCACACTTCCTGTTCTACTGCTTCCCTGATCAGCAAGAAGTTCTAGCGGCAATCTTATAATCTTCTGTTTCCATGTGAGGCAACCATATTGCCAATGATCTTGTAATCTTGGTTATTATTACATTATTATTAATTAATTTAGTTATTAGAAATAGTTTCAGCATGCATGTTGCGAGGGGAGGGGGGGTATTGCAAAACAGGCAGCACACCCAGATCCTTCCAAACCCACTTTCTCAGAGTCAATTATTTCCTCAGATAATTCCCGTGGGGTGAGTAGGCTTCCTAGCCGTTGTATAACCTGATACATTTCTGCTTTGGGAAATGAAATATCAATCAACTCGAATCATATTTTAACACATTTACACCTGAGGTCAAACTATAGGGTGATAATAGAAAGTGCTGTATTTAGTGATTCCCCTCCCATTCTTTCTCTTCAGTTCTACCTTCTCCAGGTACGCTACTATATGCGCTACCTGAACTTTATAGACTTTCTTATTGACAATCAAGTCTGAGGTCTTTATGAGGTGGCTGCTTGTTTGTTTGAATTTTAAAGTCGCAAAGCATTTTAGCTTCTTCATTTCCTATTACTTTGTCTCATTTGTGGTGCCATCAGTTCTTGTTTGCAGATGTACCGTTGTTGCTATTCTCACACTGTTGTTTGTTGTCAGTCTGTGTGAGCTTCTTGCAGCAGCTAACTAGCTAGTCCAATAGGAAGTGCCCCCTTATTCACTGCTGTGCTCCCTCTTGAAGCTGTCTCTGTTGCTTTTTCCCTCATGTCTTCATCTCCTGTATAATGCAATGGGGGAGGTGTGAGGTAAAACAGGGGCCAAGGGAAAAGAAATAAAACTGGACTTTACTCAGATGTCTGTGTCAGATGGTAATTCTATCCATCTGGCAAAAATTGGCCTCCTGGATAAAATATGAGGCATGCTGCTTCAGCTCTAGCTTAGTCAGAATAAAGAGGAATATAATGACTATGATTAAATAACATCTTTACATTAATGACTTTTTAAAAAAATGAAGTCAGGAAATAATGCATGGCAAACAGTAAACCAGGGTGGGAAGAATCAGGAATTCTTTTAATTCCACTGATGCAGAAGTCCCCAAACTTGGCAACTTTAAGACTTGTGGACTTCAAATTCCATAATTGTCTAGCCAGCTATGAGAATTCTGGGAGATGAAGTCCATAAGTCTTAAAGTTGCCAAGTTTGGAGACCACTGACCCTTTCAAACTAAACTGGCTCTTAAAAGCAGCTTCAAATGAACCTAATAAAGCAGGAAATAATTATGAGAAGCAAGATTTTTGTGCATTGCCCTTTTTGCTTCAGTTGTGCCACTGAACCAACCTATTTTTACATCCTGCAAGCCTCCCTTATTCCTGCTGTTGAAAAGAGTCTTCTTGTCCCAAATCTGGAACAGTTGTGAGTGGGCTCTTGCTTCTGACCTCCACTTTGGTTCCCAGCCTTTTCAGTGCTTGCCCACCAACCATGAATGCTCTGTCCTTGGGATTTTTCTGATTCAAGGAGGGAACAGTTTCTGATTATAAAGAGAACAGCTGCATCCTGGGATACCATTATTGCCTCCAAGTGTTTGAGTACAAAGCTTTTCAATAATAGTGAGTTTTCCAAGCTACCAGATGCTAAAATGGCCGCCATTTCCCACTCTGTATGCCATAGGATGCTTTTGGGTGTCCAAGCTTATCTTTATACTGAATGTATTCATTTCATACCCGTCAGAGGTGGTATTCAGCAGGTTCTGACCAGTCCTGGAGAACTGGTAGTGGAAATTTTGAGTAGTTTGGAGAACCAGAAAATATCACCTCTGACTGGAGATTTTACAGTATCCTTCCCCTGCCATGCCCACCAAGCCACACCCAAAGAACCGGTAGTAAAAAAAATTGAATCCCACCACTGATACCCATCCCCAGATTATTCTTTCGCACCACAAGAAGAAAGCATTGAGACTAATGACACAATGGTGTGTGCAATTCATCAAATTCCTGCAGTCCTAGGCAGGTGGTGCCTTCAGTTTCCTATTCTTTTTATAAATGGCAAAATCAGATGTTATCTCTTTAAATTTGAAGTCAAAGAAGACAACCTTTCATCTGTTCCACCTTTGGAAGGTGAAAGAACATCTCTGACAATTCCATAGTAAAGTTCATTCTCCTGCTGCTAGATTAAACCCAGCAATCAAATCCTAACAAATGTTTGCTGGACGTTTGCTTCAGTGATGGGATTCAATTTTTTTAACTACCAGTTCTGTGGGCGTGGCTTGGTAGGTGTGGTGTGGCTTCATGGGCGTGGCTTGGTGGGCATGGCAGGGGAAGGATACTGTAAAATTCCCATTCCCTCCCCACCCCAATAATCTGCTTTCCAGCTTCATTCTCCTGTGCAGGGGAACAAAAGAAGACCCAGCTGATCAGCAGGGACTCAACGGGAGACAGAGAATAGATGGGGGTGGGGCCAGTCAGACGTGGTATTTGCCAGTTCTCCGAACTACTCAAAATTTCCGCTACCAGAACTGGTCAGAACCTGCTGAATACCACCTCTGGTTTGCTTCCTTGTTTTCTCTATTGGTGTGTTTCCTTCCCCATTGGCACTCTTAAGGGAGAGAATTGCACATGTTAAGTTTTCCTTCTTGCCCTTGCTTCTTGGTTGGGTTAACATGCAGCTTAGCATTGTTTTCACAGCTGTAGACATATAAGCTTGCTGAAAATGATGGAAAGATTTAAGATCGAAGGTAGATATTTAACTTGGTTAAGCAAGGAGGAAAACTTGTGCTCATGCACTAAAACAGAAAAATGCAGGCTAGGTTTGGGTTTGAAAAGAAAACAGAAAGCAAATGAATGATAGTAGTTGAAGACAAAAGGAGATAACCCAAATGTAGAATTATTTCATATTTATATAACAGCAGCCAATCATATGGAGTTTAATTAAATTTCCTAAGAAAATAGTTCATTTGCCATCTTGGGAAATGCACATTGGTGTTTCTCCCCTAATCTTTTCACCTGACAATTAGAATCACTTGCATTGCCGGTGATTCCATGATGATGAGTTGAAAATGGACTGTATTTTATTTTACTGTTGTATACTTTTAAAAATATGGTTTGAAATCACTATGGTTTGAAATCACTATGCATAATTTGTGGTTAGAAACAACTGTCAGTTATTTTTCCACAACTGTGGAAAAATACAACCAAATAAGGGTGTCCTAGGGTGGGTAAAAATCAAGGTGGTTAATACACTTCAAGGTGCTTGCAAAACTTTTTATAGCTTAGACCAGGGATCTCCAAACTTGACAAATTTAAGACTTGTGGGCTTCCATTCCCAGAATTCTGGGAGCTGAAGTCCACAGGTCTTAAAGTTGTCAAGTTTGGAGATTCCTGGTTAGACTGTTGTTACCCTCAGGACTGCCTGTTCCTGGTGGAATTGTGATCCACCCGTCAAGAGATGAAGATACCAGGAACCCGTAAGATGGCTTTTTCAGAAGTAGCCTCTCCCTGTGGGATCCTATCCCCAGAATCAGGATAGCCCCCATCCTTTTGTCATTTAGGAAAGGAGCAAAAACACTCCCTTTTCATAGGTCTTTGGAATGGAATAACAGTGCTCTGTGACGTCATGCTGGTGGAAATGTCTTCGGACAGTGCTGGCTCAACGGCCTTGAAATGGAGTTGAGTACCCTATAGTTAGGAGCAACTAACGGAGTAAAATTTGCAGGGCCTCCTTTACCTTTACTTTTTGGAATGGGTGGTCTTCAGTGGTTGATGGTAGTGGAGAATAATATCCTTTTTCCAACATTTGTATTTTTATGTTCCATTATTGTAATGTTTAATATTGTCCAAATGTCCAGCAACTAGGCCACATACTAATTTGTTGTTGTAATTAAATACACTGGCAATTTCATTTTAACATTCTGCACAGTCTCTCAACTTTATGCTGCCTATTCTGCAGCTGCCCTTCAAATGAAGGTGTTTGATTCATTTGCTGACTGGTGCTAAAAATAACAGCACTTTTCTATTTTCAATGGAGCTGCTATCTTTGATAAGAACAATGTAAGTGCTGCACAGTCTTTTTCATGTATTAGTATTAGCTGACGGGTAGCTGTGTTGCATGCATAAAACGGACATCATTTTTCTTCCAGCATGGAAATTATTTCTGGGTAAAAAGGGGAAAAATGAACTGTGTTGCCTAGGATTAGAAAAGAAGCATTTAAATAAAACATAGTGTGTTTCTGTTATCCTTGTATCCTTGGATTATTCATTTGGGGAGCTATTCTGGGGCTCCAAAAGTGGGCTCAAAGCCCCAACCCTTTTAATATATGTTGATGTATGACACAAGTGAAAAGGGTTGATCCCACAGAGACATTTTTTAACCTGCACATGGATGCCCACAGCATCAATCCATTCATTCAATTTTGCTGATTTAGGACCTAAAATACAGTGTGTAATGTTGATAAAACCATGCTACAGGTATAGGTAGCTACCGGAAATTTTTTAATTAGAAACATAGGTTAATAAAATAGGTGCAATTTAACTTTCTCATTTTTGTAATCACCACAACATTGTTTCTATTTGTACGGGTATGTAAAATCTAAAAACAAAACTGTAATCCCAGGAGAGTTGGAGAAGATTATTTTGAAATCAGATTCCAAAATATGCTTTGCAGATAGGAATTTGAATGGCTAGTTCTCATTAGATTTTAAATATATACAGTACATTTCTCTCCCCTCCACCCCTGTTGTTTCCTGACATTGAACAAGTACATTTACATAACTCACCTCAAGCACATAAATAATTTTCAGTTTGTAATTTTATTGTAACTGAAGGCAATAAACAACCGAAGAAGTTTCTTGGATGTGAAGCGAAACGTGTTCAGGAAAAACTTTGTTTTACAGAAGTACCTTTGGTACAACCATGACCTACTGTAGATGGCTGAGAATCTGTATAGACAATTGAAGACAAGCAACATTTGAAACCTATTGGTTCATAAAACAACCCCCACCAACCTTTGCATAGATCAGGGAGTACCCAATTGGGTTGTTTGAAGGTTTTTCATGTGTTGAAAAAAGAAAGAAGAAAGAAGACAATGATTCAAATTATGGCCCTGTGATCTGCTTTTCTTAATTTAAAATTGTATAACAATTGTATTCTCTCTTTCATCTGTATTCTCAAATTACTGAAAAGTAATGACAGTGATTCCATGGGAAAAATGGCAGTTAACTAGTCATTCAAGACAGGAAAGATCTTAAAGAATTATTATTATAAATATCCCATGGGACATCTAAAGAAGTGAAGGTTTGAGAATCAGTTCCCAACAGAAGAAAAAAGCACGAGATTATTGTAAAAAGGAGGAAAGAAAATATATTTGAACAAACAGAAAATCGTGTGTGTGTGAGAGAGAGAAGAATTGTTTGCACAAGAATCATTCCTTTGATTGATCCTTAGGTAACATTTTAAAACACAAATTTTGAAGTTTTGAAGATTATGTCGAAAGTAGCAATTTGACCTCACCTCTTCTCTGCTCCAGCTTCTGGTAAACTTAATTATTTCATATGGAATCAGAACAGGGGTGGGATTCAAATTTTTTAACAACCGGTTCTGTGGGCGTGGCTTGGTGGTCATCATGTGACTGGATGGGTGTGGCTTGGTGGTCATGTTATTGGCTGGGCGTGGCCAACTTAATATCACTCACATCAAGGCATGCATCTCCTTGCCTGGCCTCTCATGACTGTGGGGATGCTGCAACAGTCGTAAGCATGAAAAATAGTCATAAGTCACTTTTTTCAGTGCCACTGTAACTTTGAATGGTCACTCCACACAAGCAAAGTACTAGCAAAGGAGGGAAAAAACTCCAGAGAAGTTCCAGAGACAGGAACTCTAGTCCTGCCAAGAATGTAATAAGGGTTAATGGAGAGGCAGTTTCTGTAAGCAACACCAGAATGTTTCCTTCCTGCCTTCCTTACAGGATTAGGCCAGTAATTTCTTCTAACAACCGGTTCTCCAAACTGCTTAGAATGTTAACAATCGGTTCTAGCGAATAGGTGCAAACTGGTAGAATCCCACCCCTGAATCAGAACTTTGAACAATCCTTTTCACCCTTTTATCGCCTAATGCTTCAGTGGGAAGAGAGAACTTTTTCAAAGATGTTGATGTTACATCATGATCCCATTCATGATTTCCTAAATTATACTGACCATTAATCATGGATTAATATGTCATCTCAAGGTAATCAAGTTAACTATATTGGCAGTAATTCTTGCATTCTCTGCTGCTAAAGCCAGATATCCCAGCTACTTTTGTACTAGGCTTTCTGTATTTTTTATGTTAATCATCATTGTTTGTAACTAACAAAAAAAAAAAAATCTACAGTGGCCAAATCAAAGACATGGTGTGAGGAATAAGAAAGGATACTTCCTATTTTAAGTTACTTCTCATTTAAATAACCTGTGTTTTTTTTTTAAAAAAAGACCAATGGTTGCTCAGTTGTAAATTAGCCATTAATATGGGTTTGGACATATATTGAACAATGATTAAGACATGCTATTAATAAGTCATGGTTACAGACTATAAACTATCCCAAAGATCTGGGTACAGTTAGCATGGTAAGTCTAGCTGCTGTCTATATTAGCACATTGTGCAGAAGTGGTCAAAGAGTTTTATACAAGATGTTATTAGGAAAAGAGTGGTTGTAAATGTAGAACTTGTGTGCTTTAGCACAGAATCTCTTAGGCATGTGGACCAGAGCCAGTGGTGGTATTCGACTGGTTTGGCTCGGTTCTAGCGAGCCGATGGCAGCGATGAGCAGCGGAGACAGAACTGGTTTTCTCCGGCGCTCTGGTGTTGGGCCCACCCGCTTGCCCGGGCTCCCATGCTCACTTTTATCTGCTGAATTTGAAGTGCAGCTGCTTTGCAGAATAGCACCGTGTGGCAGCTCCTGAAGTGACTGGGATCATGCAGGCTTGCAGGAGGCGAGTTAGAACGCTTATGCGCCTGCGCAAATGCCTCCGCAAAGTGTGCATTTGGTGCACGCATGCACGCAAAGTGTGCGCACATGCAAAAAGCGCACCCACCAAGCCACGCCCACCAAACCGGTGGCAAAAAAATATTTGAATCCTACCACTGACCACAGCATTTTAGATTTGATTGTAAAACGGTGCTTTGGAATACATAAGATTAGCAAGTCTTTCAAGCAGCCACAAGCATTTCATGCCTTTGTTTGTTTAGAAGTTTTTGAGTGACTACAATATTTTAAAATGCATTCTTGTTCTGAAAGTCTGCCTAAGCCATTCTGAAAGAACAAGAGTCCAGATTATTCATTCAATGATACTTCTTGAATGGCATATGAGATTTTCCACCCTGTCACAGTTGGTCCATTCTCAGCCAAGGGCTCTGCTTAGGCCAGCATACCTTTCCCAGGGCAGACAGCTGGCACAGAAAGCTCTGTCCTATCAGTCAGAACCCCTTTCTAGTGGGGGGGGGTCACCCGTGTCCTTGTTTTTGTGTTCTCTGAGTGAGCAAAATAAAAGGGTTCATCAAAACTGACAGACTTTCTTGAAGATGTGGATGGAAAGGGAAACACTTAGTTCTCTTTGACACATTGGCTGACCCCTACTAACAATATGTTGGCTGAACATTAAGTGGACCAATCAATGTAGACTTGTGTGGATGGCATGGATGACTGCAAATGTTTCCAGGAAAGAAGAAACAATTATTTTTCCTACTTGTCACTCACTTCTCAAGAGCAGGTAAATTGGAAGATGTTTTACAATTCGATGCTGATTAGGTGCCCTTGAATATGCCATTTTGAGCAGAACAGGCAGCTCTCCCTGCTCCTATGAAACTCACATCTTTGTGGCTGCGCTTTCACGCTTCATTATCACTATTATTTTAAAATCTGGCTTGTGGTGTGTCTGGTCTGCACAGAAAATTAAGTTTGAGCTCAAAGACAAAATTGTCTTTGGCAGTAACTGCCAAAAGAGTTCCGTGATAAAAGTTGCTCCATACCTGCAGAGAGATCAAAGTGGATTATTTCAGTGTGTGAAGCAAAAATGAATACATTTTAAAAGGGACTTCTGATAGAAAAATGTTTCCTTCAGTCTGCCTAGGCAATAAAAAAAAAATCATAAAGAGGCATCACTAATTATAAACAGGTTACCTCCAGACCACAGTCCTGGTTTTCCATCATCAGATGAAAGCTGAGTTAACTCGATGGCAATTCATAGACTTTATATTAAACTCTTAGCCTGCAGTGGCAGTTCCCACAATCAAGATCTTTCTATTTACTTAATCGGAAGCAAATTGTACTGTTTCTGATTGTACTCACAGCGCACTTGACTGTGGGGGAAATGTAGCCACTGTTTAGCTCAGTGGTTGCCAACCAGTGGGCCGGGGACCACTGGTGGTCCGCAAGAAAATTGTGGTGGTCTGCAGAGAAATGGCTCCCTGAAAGCACTCCCCACAAACAGTTAATCCAGGCTATGCAGGAACACAAGGCTGCACTGCCCACATGGCCCGCCAACCTGCTGGCCCCCACCCAGTGCAAATTTTACAGAGTGCAAATTTTACCTTGAGTAGAGCCACGCGAGCTGGAACTGGAAGATAAGACCAACAGCGGGGGAGGGAAATCTGCCCCGGGGTGGCTTGCTGATGTTGGTGGGAAAGTCAGTCCCATATTCCAGAGCTGCAGTAGTCACAAGACTCACCCTTTGGTCATCCCGGATCAGCTCCTCCAGTCCATGGCAGGCTGGTACACCCAGTTGGAGGAGCAGCTGCTCCGGGATGACCAAAGGGCCAGTCCTGTGACTACTGCAGCTCTGGGATATGGGACCGACTTTCCCACCAACGTCAGCAAGCCATCATCAGTCAAAATTCATATTAGTGGTCCACAGGATTTAAAATTATGAGTTTGGTGGTCCCTGAAGTCCAAAAGGTTGGCTATCCCTGGTTTAGCCTGTTGTCTGAAACATCATCACCCCTTAAATCTTTCTATGCTGCCTTATCACAGTGGAACAATGAAGCAATGAATGCTGAGAGGGTACATCAAGATCATACGCTCTCTGCAGAGTCATCCAAATTCATCTCAGCAGCCCACCAAAAGCAAGCAGTTGCCTATAGAAGGCATCAGGCAATATAGGAAGATGCTGAAGGTGGATGGTAATTTTGGTGAGAATGGCAAAGGCCTCATTTCGTACTATGCCACAGAAGGAATGCCAAACCATTCCTGTATTTCATCGAGGAATCCACATGGATAAACAAGATAAGAGAATTGATAATACAATACTGGATGATGGGTTTTTCAGATGGGTTGCCACTCAACATGTTATTGTAGAAGAGCTGAGAACCCTTTGGAGTACTAATGGTGTCTCTGATGTAGTTCGATCAAAACCTTTGGGATATCTAATTGCTGATGTCACCATTTAGGAAGAAAAAAAAGCTGAAGCTGAAAAGATGGAAACACAGCGGGAACATGGAACGGAAGAAGCACGAACACGTAAAAGCTCAACCCAGTGAAAGATGAAATCAGTTGATTACACAGAGGTGGATGCTATACTTTTAGAAGATCTGAAGGGGCAGGTAGGAGCCCTGAAAAGCTAGGTAGGGGACAGATCCTGGAGAAGGTTTGTCTATGCAGTTGCTAATAGTCAACACTGATTTGATGGCACACAATCAGCTTGAATCAAGCCATTGTATTAAGAAATGTAATGGTGAAGAATAGTTATTTCTCTGCCATTATTGCATCTGCTGATAGTAGCCCTGTTTAGGGGGACCTTCGCCCTATTGAGAATGCTGGGCCAATGGACCATTTCTCTGGTGAGATATATTCATGCTGTCTGGTAGACAAAGTTGCTCACATTTGCTTGGAGTGGAACTTGCCTGGGGCACAGTCTTGTGGTGTTACTGGACTGAATTTAATTCTGCACACCCAAAGAATAACAAGATCCTTTGGGCAGTTCAATTGCCTGTTGTTAACCCTGGCTGCTCATGGGTTATTAAAGGGCATGCCTCCTCCTCAAGAGGACATCACCGAAACACTCCCAGTTGGATCATTACCAGTCACTTTCAATCTTCTCTTTGCAGGGAAAGTCATGGGAAAGGTGCTTGGAAGACAGCTACAAGAGATCTTGGAAGAAACAGATTATCTGGATCCATTTCAGTCTGGTTTAAAAACCAGGGTATAATAAAGAGTCAGCATCATCATGTTTGTTGATGATGTTTGGTGAAGCCAGGCTGATGACACTAGGTTTACATCTCAGATAATCAGAGTTGGAAGGGACCCTATAGGTCATCTAGTCCAACCCCCCGCCCAAATTGGAGACCCTACACCGTTTCTGACAAATGGCAGTCTAATCTCTTCTTGAAAGTCTCAAGGTGCACAAGTGAATCTGTCAATGTATTTACAGGCTTTAATTCAGTGCTGACAAAAGTAAGTGGATACTACTGTATGCCTGTCAGGGTTTGGCATGTTAATATCATTGGTCTTGGATTTTTAGAAAATCTCTCTCTCTCTCTCTCATCCACAAGCTCATCCACACTTACCCATATCCTTCTCAACCGCCCAGAGGGACAGAAGTTGCCACATCTGGAACTAAATACAACTCAAAGAGTGGGTGGGCTTCAGGACTGCTCTATTCCCCCAACACAGACCTCCTTTGTTGATTCTTAAGTCTAGTAGCTGTTGATGGACCTTGAGAAGGAGTTTCCCATGTGCTCAGGCCTAATTTCCTTTGTCTGCTTCAGGACAGGAATCTTTAGACAAGATTCCTTGGTTTTGTGCACCCTGCCTGCATCATCTTTAGGTATGGCAGCTTTAGACTAGTCTCAAAACTTTCTCCTGATTTCTAGACTGGTGCCTTAACCACTATACTAAACTGGTTCTTAGCTACAACATAGCAGCAGTTATTCCCTGAGTGAATGTCCAGGGTACCCTTCACAAAAGGAAAAATCGATACTCCTTTTGGTAAGAATTCCTAGACTTTAGGGTTAAATTTATACTAAGGTTGCATAATGTTTTTTCCATTTTTACTTGGCTGATTCCAAGTTGTGCAGAGTCTGGAGACTACATATTTTACTGTGAATATCTTGGCTCATGTAACAGTGCAAAACCTTATTTCCTGCCACAGATCTATATTTTAGCAGATGGGGAAGGAAAAAAAAATCTTTTAACTCTTCCCCTCTCCCTTTCCTTTATTTTCTTTTTCTCCTTAACCCCTTCAAAGAACAGTGGATGGTTCATTTATGAGAAAATCTTATGAATTTCAGGCTTTTAAAATAATATTGGTTAAATAATAACCATAAGAGACTGGATGCTTCTACTCTTGGATTCTTAATCCTTTTAGAGCAAATGAAAACATTTAAAATGTAATTTAAATTATGCAACCAAGATTCTCTTTTATTGTGATCCCAGGCCTCATCTGGTATGTATCAGATTAAATTCAGCATTGAGGAAGGGTAAAACCATTGACCTTCTATTTACCAAACTTCATGGCCAGCCTCAGTGTCAGATAGATCTCCAGCTAGTTCTTATTATATGCTTAAATGAAGCCACCAAGATTCACTTGGATAAACAAATGTATGCTATGGAAGCAATATGATTTCCTTTGCTGAAGCAAATAAGCCCACTCCACTCCCACTTAGTCTCAACAAAGCAGTTTAAGAAGCCTCAAATCATTTCAGTGATGGGGAGAAAGGGATTTTTTACTTTATTGCCCCAGCATTGGCCAAAATGCTTTCAAGCTGAGTGGTTTCAAGACTGTACTAGTGAGCATTGAAGCTACTCAGTCTAAAAAACCTTCAGCACCTCAGAGGAGATTCTTGGGTGAGTAGCCCCACTGTGCTCCCTGAAGCCGCCCACCTTGGAACTCTTTTAGAATGTGCTGAAGATTTTCCAGGATGACAGCTTTGTTGAGCAAGGCAGGATTACCAACAATACCCATTAAAGCAGGCCAACTGGAAAAAAAGTTCAAGGTTTGGTTCCTCAGCCTTGATAGGTTTCAGGGGATTCATTTGTCAAGAGCTTAGGCCAGGGGAGACATGTGGGGCAGGTAAAGCAATACTGTTGGCTTGCCTCTCTTGGACTTGTTTGGCAAGAGACTTGGTCAGTGGGTACTGAGGAGGAGAGTTGTGATTGAGACAAGAGTTTTGGTCAGGGGGAATGATGGAGACAGGCCTTTGTGTAGTCTGGAGCTTTTTAGCATATCAGTCACCAGCCCAGAAACATTTTGGCATTCTGAAGGGGATCTTCAGAATGGTACTCTTGAAAGTCCTCTTGTCACATGCTGAACATCTTCCAGGCTGCCTTCTTCCACACCCACTCCTGAAGGGCCTTGGCAATTATTCTATTTCTCTCCTTCCATCAATAAATGGTTGAGGCAGAGGTGATATTCAGCAGATTCTGACCAGTTCTGGAGAACGGATAGTCGAAATTTTGAGTAGTTCGGAGAACCAGCAAATACCACCTCTGACTGGCTCTGCCCCCATCTATTCTCTACCTTCCAAGTCCCAGTTGATCGGCTGCGCAGGAGAATGGAGCTGGAAATCAGGTTAGTGTGGTGGGGAGGGAATGGGGATTTTACAGTATCCTTCTCCTGCCACGCCCACCAAGCCATGCCATGCCCACCAAGCCACGCCCATAGAACCAATAGTAAATTTTTTTGAATCCCATCACTGGGTTGGGGCCTGAAGCTGATCAGTGGAAATTAACAAGGTCTTGATCAGACAGAACCATTATGTAAACATGAAAAGAGGTGACTGATATTCAAGGCCAGGAAAACATATTCTATCTCAGAAAGAAAGGGAAAAGTTTAGGCTGCTAAGCATGTGTTTTCTGTACATGTAGGTATACACAGTGTATATATCTATAGTATATTATATGTATCTCAACCCTGCTGGTCATGAACCCAGTTTGTCAATGCTTTGCTTCAATATCAGTACCAAGCTGTGAGACAAATGGACCAGTTCATCCAGCAAATGAGGCAGAATATGCCACGAATGTGGCTCCAATATTGGGCACTGTCAGCAATCCTCTGATACCAAGTTCCTGCCCTGTCTGCAAATAATTAAATAAATAACCTTGTTCAGTGTAGCTGCAGCTGGTGATGTATGAGCTAATAAATATGAGGGTGGATAGAAATGTAAACATGGAAAAGATGCTTCAACATCAAAGACAGCAGAAAGAAGTCAATTGGCTAAAAGGATGGAGGAAAGGCTTTAGACAGACCGATGGACAGACAAACTCCTGTCTTCTGGAGGTGTATTACTTCTTTCTTATCTTTGGTAAAGCAATTTATGTATCCATGTCAAGTCTGTAAAGCTTCTGGTATTAGCTGTTAATGAATTTGTGGACAGCAAAGATTTATTGCCCTGCCTAAGATGAAGCCCGAGAGGGCCACAATTGTTCTAACCAAAAATGATCAGATCAGTCCTTGGTGCAGGACTTCAAGAGATGGTTCCCTTTGTCAAAGCTCAACTGGAACATTCCCTCAAAGCTGTCTCATGAAGCCAAAAGCAACAGGGCCTCTTGCTTTGCTTTACCTCCAGCTGTTGCCTCTGGCACTTGAAGGAACCAGAAGTGACTTCAGTGCTTATGAAACACTGTGTCAGAACCCTCTTCCAGCCTCTATCAGTGCCAGTTGAGGCTGCGTGGCAGTATAAAGTGCTCTATCAAAGCAAATTGCCTCAGTGAGATGAACCTCCTCCTTTTTGTAGCCTATAATGCCTCTTTGAGGCAAATCAGCGCTGCCTCACACAGGCCAACTATGGGTCCCAAAGCCATCTATGTACACTTATAATAAACCATTGTTTTTATATAGCCTTTCTAGTAGGAAAGAAAATGAAATAATATTGCTATTGGCAGCAGCTGTTCCCTAGTCAAAACCGAATAGCTGAAACACATCAATTGCACTTCAGTTTTTTAATATATCTGTGTGCTTTCTCTATAGCTCTGCTCTTCCAATGTTTTTACTATATACAATTCTTTTTAGAATTTATATAAGCCATCCTTAAACCCTAACAAGAAGTTCTTAATGTTCATCCAAGAGATAGTTCCCTCAGTTACTAATGCCTATTTGGTACACTGTAAAGCTGAAATGGTTTCTCATTCGACAAAGACTTTGGGCTAGCCAGTGCAGAAAAGTTAAAGTCTGACAATAAACAAACTTATGAACAGGAAAACTCTATCCATTTTAAAGAAAACATTCAGATTTCATCAAAGGAGCTTACTCCCAAGGATTTAGGGATCTGTGAATAAACTTGTGAACTCTAACAGTGGAAGATTGAAACAAATGTTCTGTTTTTTTAAATAAAGGACTAACTAGGGATCAGTTAAGTCACCTCTAGCTCCTTGAGTCTGTACAGAAAGCTCCTTTTGAAGCATGTTTGGATGAGCACTCTGATGATGCCAAGAAAATGGCATCACCACTCTCCTCTTTAAATATTTATATTTGGAAACCAAATTGGCACTGAAGGCACTTCTTCGTGAGGATTTTGCAGCAGAATGAAAGGAGTTCTGGATCTCTGTATTCCCATGACATCAGCAGGGGTAGTTAGCCAAGATGATTTATTTCTAGCTTAGCTGTGGTCTAATTGAAACTGCTGCAAAATCTTTTTTTTTTTTTTTTCCTTTTCTTTTTTCAGTCACTGTAGCTCCCTTTCCCAGCTGGAGGGAACTCTTACCACGTTTCTCCTCCCCATTTCTGTGCTTCAGGCCCCGTGAAAGAAATGTTAGCTTGGCCAGTTCATATTCAGTAGCCAGTCTAAAATTAAAAAGAGTCTTGTCAGCTACCCCTTCTCTTCTGTAGAAGGCTAGCTTGCCTGTTCGACAAGCTATAGACTCTTTTCCTCTTGTTAGTTGTTTTTGTGTGTGCCTAGAGTGGAACTATGGATCTTTCTGTTGCTGAAACATGTGAGCCAGAACAGGATGAGGTTTGTTTGTTGTTTTCTATACTGCCCATCTCACCAAAGTGGCTTACAGTCAGCCATTCTACTTAGCAGAAGGGAAGAGAATGACAAATAAATGGCTTCTGGGGGTTTGGGGAGTGCAAAGAATAGCAGAGGGTAAATATTTTCAAGACATTTGGACTTTTTTCTGTTATCTGCATGAATCTTTCTGGCAGACAAGGAATAATGCATGGAAACTGAACAAGGAGAGATTCAACCTGGAAATCAGGAGAAATTTTCTGACAGTGAGAACAACCAACCAATGGAACAGCTTGCCCTCGGAAGTTGTGGAAGCACCATCACTGGAAGCTTTCAAGAAGAGATTGGACTGTCATCTGGCAGAAATGGTGTAGGGTGTCCTGCTTGGGCAGAGGTTTGGATACGTGACTTACAAGGTCCCTTCCAACTCTATTAAACTGTTAAAGTATCTGAAGGATATACTCACTTACACATCTCATCGTATCTAAAACAATAGACTCCCTGCCCCTAGTATCTTTATTGGGGCAAAGGCATGATTCAGCAGGATTATGCAGAAATGGAGTTGAACTCAGTGCCACAGACATCAAGCCCTATCAACCTGACATCTTTGAGAGGAATGTGGTGGATACAGGTGTCATATCTCTCAGATAGTATAACCAATAGCCATATGGCTGGAAATACTAGAAACTGTATAGCTTATATCACATACATATTCAGTGAAGCACAGCTTGCTTACAAAAGCTGAGGATCATATAAAGTAGCCTTTATGGTGGCATTACTGATCTTCTGGAACAACCTTATAAATGTTGGATTAAGTCAAAATCTGAAAGTTAATTTCCCAGATGCTCATGTCTTTGTAGATAGTCCAGGATAGTCTCAGAAAAACAGGCCTGTAAGAATTTTAGAGAATTTAACATTTTAATGCTTTGAGAAGGGATGCTTTGCTTCCACTAATATTTTTTTGCAAAGCATCTTTTTAAAATATTCCCATTCAGACTGGATTCCTGCAAAACTCTTTTCCTTTAAAAGAAAAGTAACTGCTCTTATCATTTTTTTTTAAAAAAGTATCCTCTGAAAGACTGACATAGACGCTTCTGAAACTGTCTCTAGCTGTCTTGAGTGCAAGGGTATCAAACTCAAGTGGTCACGGCGGCGTCATGTGATGTATCAGGACTTTTCCCCTCTTCGCTAAACTGGGTGTGGGCATGGCTAACATGTGAAGCATTCAGCCTGCAGTCCGGGAGTTTGACAGCCCTGCTCTAGTGCATGTGCATCCAGGAAATGAAGTTTCCTACAGGTGCTGCCCTGATACTTTGTGTGAAATAATAGCCTTAAAATAATTCAACCATCAATCACTTTATATAATTTTGGTCTGTGTTTGTAATAATTAGCAAAAAAAAAAAAAGAACAGAACAAAAGTCATGTACTATCTGGGGGAAAGATTACAATGTGATTTTTTTTTTAAAAAAAATAGTTTTATTTGCTTTATTTAGTTGCTTTTCTTCTGTTGAAAAGATGCTTATCATGAAATTATCTGCTAATCATGATATTCAGTATATTACTTTAAAAAAGTTCACAAGGTGTAATATATAGATACTGGCAGGATTTATTTTGCATTTTTTTACCATGCAAAGCTGTTTCTTCAATATAGAATTTGAATGAGAAAAATTCTTGATGAGGAGCTAGGGTTGAACCAGGCCTGCAAACTGTAGTTTGAGGTTTATAGTGAATGAGACCATATTTCAAAGCACCAAAGTGCTTTCTGGAATTGAGTAATACTGTACATGGGGGGTGGGGGGGAATCCTAAGATATATTCCTTCTTTCAGCAGGAGGAGGAGCTTCTGGAAAGTGTTTGGATCCCAAATGCAAGTGGAAATGGATCCAGCGGATGAAAAGTCAGAGAAGTTAGTGGCTAGTTGATAATTTTCATCTTTTCATTCTGTCACTAAAAGTGTTGTTCTTTAGCTGATCCCATTCTTCTTTCCAGGTGCTCAAAACAAGAATTTAAAATCAGGACAGGACTGCTTGCTCTTTGGAACCACACCATGTCACAAATTTATTAACTTATTCAGTGTAAATTACTCCGATGATGGGGCTCACATGCTGTTAAACTAATTCACCTTTTATAAGGAGTAGCAATACAGTTGCTGATCTGGCCTTAGTCAACATTTCTCATCTAGAAAGGTATAACAATACTCATTGCTACATAGTAAATAGGAAACCTATAATATTTGATAGATCTGAAATAGCCACATTCTTCCATGGCTTTCCTTTTAGAGAATTCTTGATAGCTCCAAATACTTTGTGTTTAACTCTCTTCAATTCTCAATTTCCCTATAGTTTTTTCCCCTATTAAATTTATCTTCAGGCAGCCAAGATGGGGAAAGTGGAGTGAAGGGGTGCCTTTTAAGGGATAGACACACATCTTATTTGCCCCAGCACAAATATGTCCTGCTAACCATTTATAAAGGATATGAATGGACAAAACCATTCTCAACCCACTGCAAAGGTCCCCTACATCTTGTATTTTTTTTTCAAAAATAATGTTTTTTTACTTCTGCTGACACAAGCCAAGCCTAGGGACCAATCTTCCCTTATTGGCCTTTGAGTCTACAGTGGATATAGTTCTCTGGCCCCTAATTTTCAGGGCCTTTGGCCAGTGGTGGGATTCAATTTTTTTTACCACTGCTTCTGTGGGCGTAGCTTGGTGGGTGTGGCATGGCTTGGTGGGTGTGGCAAGGCTTGGTGGGCGTGGCTTGGTGGGTGTGGCAGGGGAAGGATACTGTAAAATCTCCATTCCCATCCCACTCCAGGGGGAAGGTTACCACCGGTACTCTGAACTACTCAAAAATTTCTGCTACTGGTTCTCCAGAACTGATCAGAACCTGGTGAATACCACCTCTGCCTTTGGCATGGAAGAGTCAGGTTTCCCCGTTGCTCCAAAAGACCATCCCTCCCATTCTTCTTGTCGACCTATGAATGGCAGTCAGGTGGGCAGAAATGGAGAAAGAAGGGCAAGAAGCGGATTTTGGAAGTGCCAGCATTCCCAACCAAAAGAGACCCCACAAAAAGACAAAGAGGGAAACGGGTATTTTTGGACTCAATTCTCCAGACCAGTTTCCTCATGTGGAAGGTCCACTTAACTGAAGGAGTGACAGTGACACCTTCAGAAACTCTTCCCCTTTGGAACATTTTCCTTATTTCCCCCTGCCTTCTAGGGAATTGGGGTGGGCATTTTATACGTGTGCCTGCCCAGCAATCTTATTCAAAATGTCTTCTGTCTAGACTGTCAGATATAGGATTAGAATGCTCTCAGTGAAGGGTAGCTGTACTATGGTAGAAGTGGCACCTTTGTAATCAGCTACCTCTCAACTCATCAGTGGCAGGAATAAAATGGGGGACTAATGCAGGTGAAAACAGTTCCTTTGCTGCCAAGAAGACCTTTGCAGAGGTGGCATTCAGCAGGTTCTGACCAGTTCTGGAGAACCAGTAGCGGAAATTTTGAGTAGTTCGGAGAACCGGCAAATATCACCTCTGACTGGAGATTTTACAGTACCCTTCCCTTACCACGCCCACCAAGCCACACCCACAGAACCGATAGTAAAAAAGAATTTGAATCCCACCACTGGACCTGTGGCTCTCCTGCTGCCAGTAACTGCCACAAAAAGAAGCATTCCCTACCCCACCTGTCTCCTCCTCACAATTCTATAGCAGATAGATGCCCTGGCCTACATTCTCGCTTAGGAAGAACAGGATTTAGCACTTCTTTAATCTAGCATGGCTATCTCTTAATTCCTCTCTGGGTAAAACAATTCAGAGTTGCAATCCTAGCCCAACATCTAGTACCCTGGGATTAATTTGTCATTTGATAGAGGCAGAGATTCTTCCCTGTTGGTCATGATCTCTTGAAAGTAATTACCTAGACTTCGTTCTGCTTAGCTAAACTTTCACAATTTCCTTGAGTGCCTTTTTTGTTTGTTTACATACCTTAGTTTTGTACAACTTCTCTTCCAGCTGGAAGTTATATAAAATGACAGCTGCATATAGGAGCTGCTTGATGACTTGATGAAAACCTCAGTGTAGGTCCTGGCATAATCTTGAAGATACAGATTTCAGCTCTCAAATAGAGCTTGTTTTTCATGATCATATACACAAGATGGAACTATGTTCAGTACATGAGAGGTGATCCCTATTTCAAGTTTATAGTTCCTATACACCAAATAGCAAACACTGATGTTATCCAATTACTCCATGTTTAGCTAACTTTATTTGCTATAGTTAAAGCGCAGTGACAAGTGAGAAATATCAACAAGGTAAACATTTAAAACTTGAGCTCAACATTCTGAATTGTTCCTTAAACATTGTCAGTAAAAAATATGGAAGTTGGACTTCTCAATTTCAAGCACTGACATTATTTAATTCATATCTGTTTTTCAGAAACTGTTTTATATTAGCAGAAGACGTTTATCTCATCTTCCCCAACTGATTCTTTCCATATGTATTGGACAAGGCAAGACTAAATGCCTTTAGCTCTTCAGCCATAAAAGACAGCTTAAAAGCACCATGGATTCCCAGCCCAAAATGGTTACAGGTGCCAAAGAAAAGGTTTCAGGTTTCAAGTGTTGCAACCCTAAAATCCAGATCCAGGGCATTTGCTTCATTTGTGCCAGTTTCTTTAAAGCACTGTCTTTTTTTATTACTTGAACATACTTGCCATGATCATACAAAGGAGGATTAAATCCACTAAGTAGCCAGTAATAATCACACCTTCTTCTTTTTTAAATGTATTTTTTATTAAAAAATATTTTACATTAGCAATAGCACTTAGACTTATATACCACTTTATAGTGCTTTACAGCCCTCTCAAAGCGGTTTACAGAGTCAGCATATTGCCCCTAACAATTTGGGTCCTCATTTTACCCACCTCGGAAGGATGGAAGTTGAGTCAACCTTGAGCCTGGTGAGATTCGATCTGCCAAATTGCAGGTAAATTGAAAAAAAGAAGGAAATATAAAAGGAATTAAAGAAAGGTAAAAATTGACAAATGCAACAGAAAGTGGGGAAAGAAGAAAGAAACCCAAAGCATCTTCTGATATTCTTTGAACAGTTATCACAATCACCGCCCTCTAAAATTACATGTCATTGTTCCCTTCTTCCCCCAAAATATAGCTCTTTAATCAATAAATCCCCAAATCCTATATTGATTTTTACCCGTTTTCAGCAAAAAGTCCATAAAGAGTTTTCAATCAATCACGCTGGTTTGTAAACAACAACACAAAAAAGTGAAATAACACAGGATAAAGCTTTTAGCTCATCAGATCCTACACTTTTACATAAATGATGTTTATTCTGTTGAAAATAATAGCTCTAAACATTCCTTAGTTATTATTTATTTCGTTCAGAGCTAACAAGAAGCATCTATTGAACTATTAAAATTGTTTTAATATTTCTCTTCTGTATAATTTTGCTTTCGGTACTATTCCCAGGAGTCAATACTAACTTGAAAGCACACATGTACACACACACACAAACACACCCATGCTCACACAATGGTTGCCAGTAACTTGGCATTTTGCAAGATATATTTGATTTTATCATCAAATCACAGACTTTTCTAGGGCACTCAGTTTTTAAATGATGATAGAAGACTAATGTAGAAATGCCATGCTTTGATTTAAAGAGCAAATGCAGGATTTTTCATTAAATACTAATACACTATTTCTTGATGGTTATAAGATAAATAAATATTTTCAAAAACAGTGTTTGTTTGTGGAATGGCCCAACTCGCTGCAGCCAACTCACCAGGGCCAATTCCCTGATGTATAATTTAACAGTTAAATTTGATTATTTAAAATAAATAAAAAACACTTTATTTTTTGTCATTCACATTTCATTCTGTCCCTCCTTTTGCATCCTTTTTTTAATGATTCTATTCTACCATTTCTTTGATATTGGTGTAACTCTTGTCCCACAGTGTGTTGTCCTGTGGCAAGTTGGTGCAAGTGTACCAATGTGCCTACAGTCCCTGTCCTATTGTTTCTTTTATATATTTTTATTTTTCTTATATGTATCCATGTATTCATAACTATGTTTTTACTTATACCTATTATCTTGTAAGCAATTGACAAATAAAAATAAATAAAATAAAATAAAATAAAGTTGGTCATGGCGAGTTGGCCATGGCAAATTGTCATGCACCCATTGATTTAATACCCCAAAATGAGCAAAAATTAAAACAATTTATTGAGCAAGTATAGTATGTTTGTCAGCAAAACAGAATTGGTTATTTTTTTTAAGAAATCCAAGAAATCAGTGTCCCAATGGCTTATATCCTAAAGTACAACAAATTTAATAACAAATGCTATAACAAATGAAAACTGAAAATTATCTTTAAAACTGTTCCAAAGAGATCTTACACACCTCTATTTTTTTAAAATATAGCTGTAAAATTTTCCCAGCTGGTGCCAAGTTAAAATTTGGCAAACAGTTTTGCTTTTCCACAAAATATCCTTTCATCACTTTAAACCACTTCATGACAGAGTGTAAGGTTAAAAGAGAAAATAGTTGAATCAATGTTCTTTTTTTCCACATCAGCTAATGCTGATTTATACAGAAATGGGTCTGAATATACATTTAAATATGTAAAAAGAAGCCTATCCCAATGGACATATACTACTAGATGAGGGGTGTCAGACACTTGGGGTTACGGCGGCATCAACATGACGTATTGGGACTTCTTTCCCCTTTGCTAAACCGGGCGTGGGTCTGGCCAGTGCAGGTCAGGAGTTTGACAGCCCTGTACTAGATGAATTATTTTTCAAATATAAATATTATCTGCCTATTGTTACTTTAATTTCAACTAAATATCATATTAATTTAAATGAAAGAGCTAGATAGAGAAATATCCCAACTTAGTGTGCACCTCTAATGAGTTATGCAATTATGAGAGCAAGACAACCATATGGAGATTATCAACTCCAAAGTGAAGCAACAGAAAATCATAATTTTCTGTGAGTGACTTCTTCTTAGAGTTGGACAGTGAGCAACTGACTATGGTAAATGACACAGGAACTGGAAGCCAGCTGGTATAACATAAATCAAAGGCTGGTATCAAACCAATAAAGAGGGGGAAAAGGTTGAAATGCAAATTTGACATGTAAGATAGGATTCATGCTCAAAATGGTTACAAGGCAAAGGTGATGGCATTGTCAAGGACTTGGCTTTCAGAAGTAAAAGTCAGACTAACAAACAGTGTTGAGGTACAAACCCAAAGTCACGGATGAATAGCTCTGGAACATGTATGCTTGGGTGATATTATTTACAAAATACATAAATAACCCAAGTTTATGCTGATAGATGTGAAAGCAGCAGGGGTCCAGCAGAGGTCCAGAGGTAAAATTGGATGGAGTTGCTCTGTTGGCTCTTTGGCTCGCAGGTACTGTGCTATGGACAGCACACCACTCTTCCAGAAGCAACATGTGAACCGGTGGTGGGATTCAAATTTTTTTACTACCAGTTCTGTGAGCGTGGCTTGGTGGGCGTGGCAGGGGAAGGGTACTGTAAAATCTCCAGTCAGAGGTGGGATTTGCCGTGTCTCTCAACTACTCAAAATTTCCGCTACCGGTTCTCCAGAACTGGTCAGAACCTGATGAATATCACCTCTGTTTGTGAACTGTGATCTATTACCTCAGAGAACTTTTAGAGAAAGGCAAGAAGTCACATTGTGATCCAAGCTCAAACACTTTTTTACATGTGTGGTGACACTAACTCATGTGCAAAAGGGATTGGGATTGCATTGCATAGCTGTTTCTACCATCTTGGGGGGGTTTTTTTGACACGCCACCACCATATTCCATTGAAAGATGTCCTTTTTAAATTTTGAAATGTCTTCTCTCTCCCTTCCTTCATCTAAAAGAGAAATTTGTCCTGAGCTACATAAAGCAAGGAGATTTTGGAATTAGGCCAAAGCTACAGACTCCTCGCTCTATGGTTTGAGGTTTAGTCTTCTTGAGAAGCTCTCTTAATTAATATTCTGCCTTCAAGAAATTTAAAAGCAAAAGCTCATATTTCAGTTAATGTGTTAGTCAGGGAAGTACAAATCTAATAATTTCATATGAAACCTTACTTACCTTGAAACAGTACTGTGTACCTCAGAAGAGTCACCCTCTGCCCTGCAGACTTTTCTTTATTAATCAGAAACTTGGTAGGACAGCTTCCCTGGTGTTCAATGGACCATGAACTTGTTTGGAGATTCTAGCAGAAGGATACATCTCTCATATACCCCTTGGCTGAAGTGGTGGTACCCTTCTCCTAAGTATGCAGCCACAGGAGGGATACACATGGAACTGTGAGGGATGAAAGAGAGCCCTACTAATCATTTCTGGCTAGTGGTTTCTGTCAATGGGTGACAGATACCTCAGCCAGATCACATTCATGTTCACAATACACAATGGTACTTAGCATTTTCAGCACCAAAATGGGTAAATTCAGTCCAGCTAGTTCTACTCCCCTGCCCCCAGTCCCAAGATTGTTCTTCTAGCTCCTCTTCAGTTTCCTGTTTTCATAGTAGTTGACAAGTACTTTCAAAGTGACATAACTGAACATACATCTTTTTAGTTGGACTGCTCTTGCTGTCAGCATCTTGCTGTCAGCAGATGCCAACAGTTTAAGGGCACATACTTATCATCAGTGATGTTAAGACCTTCAGGCAACTTATCTGGGCTACAATATACATCAAGATGATTGGTCCAGATTACATTTCACATTTCTATTTTTATTTTAATCAAAAAAGCCTTTCACCTTTTATTGAAATTTATATTCTTGCAGCAGTATTATCAGGCCTCCATTTGAGGAAGATACTCTCAGGCATTAGTGTTTTGTGCATGCAGAAGAATTGGGTTCAACTATTTTAATATTCTCTTGTATTTAAGAGTCAAGATAACCTCCCATATACCAACAACTTAGAAAGCAATTCGTAATGAGACAGACTGGGAGCTGTTAATAGATGGAGCTTCTTCTGGTTAGCTAGAAAAACTGGTATTTTTCTCTTATCCAAATAGTCTGTGTTTACATGGGACTAGGAGAATGGTTTTCACAATGTACAGTTCTTTTTAACAAAATAGCCAATTGACTTTTCAACATCCAAGTCTGTGTTTTGAAGAAAATCCATGACAGGACAGTATTATCATCCATGGCTTTACTCCTCGGGTCCAATTGAACAAATTCCATCTTTTGGGTACTTGGGCTCAGTAGTAGGAGTAAGCTGATTTCTGGAATAGCAACTCTTTGCTCGGCATGATGAGGCCTCATCATTGAAACCATATGGTCTTGGAATTTCCATATGGCCTTCCTGCCAATTTGCTTGAATACCCCATAGTTTAGTCTCTCCCTCCCTCCTTTTCTCTCTTGATGAAGGCAGTGCTAAAAATAGCAAACTCTGAATTTGCTTGTGTTATTTCTCCATTTGCAACATGGAGACCTAAAGAGGATGCAGAGGTGGAGGTGGAGGCGGAGAAGGAGAAGGAAGACAGCCAACCTTGATGGGTAGCACGAGTGATACAGGCTCATGGTTTAGCTTTTTACGCATCATAACACAACTGTCAACTTAAAAGAAAAGCAATTTAAAAAGAAGTAGCAGAAATTTGCATGGTGGTTAACATTACATATTAAGAATAACTGTCATGTCCTTGGAGGAATCTGGTAAATACATAATTAATCTAGAATAGTATGACTAGCTCCTTGACAATAAAATGACATACTGTACAAAGTACATTATTTTATTTTATTACAGCAGAAGCCCTTTCTATTGTTTCATCTGGCCTTCTAAAGAGCAGTCAGGGTTGATCTCCTCTAGGACCAGAGGTGGTATTCAACAGGTTCTGACCAGTTCTGGAGAACCGGTAGTGGAAATTTTGAGTAGTTCAGAGAACTGGTAAATACCACATCTGACTGGAGATTTTACAGTATCCTTCCCCTACCATGCCCACCACACCATGCCCACAGAACCGGTAGTAAAAAAAATTGAATCCCACCACGGACTGACCGGTTTGATCACCTTGCAGTCCAAGGGACTCGCAGGAGTCTTCTCCAGCACCATAGTTCAAAGGCCTTCAATTCTTTGGTGCTCAACCTTTCTTATGGTCCAACTTTCACAGCCATACATTGCAACTGGGAAAACCATAGCCTTGACTACACACATTTTTAGTGAGCTGTCTAGATTTGCCATAGCTTTCCTCCCCAGGAGCAAGCATCTTTTAATTGATAAAAGATACCACCCTCCCAAAAAAACAATTCAACAATTATGAGATTAGAAAGGTCATGTAATTCTTACAAAGATGCTAACAACTCAGGTATGCTTGATGGAATCTTATAAAATTCTATAGTTTAACTAGATCTGGGTCTTATAGGCCATTGTGAATATGAATAGTGGTGCTCGGGCCAAGAAAAATGGCTTTTTCAGGCCCATAGTCTTCAGGTTTTCTACCTCCCAAGAATTCCATCCAGTGGTGGGATTCAAAATTTTTTACTACCGGTTATGTGGGTATGGCTTGGTGGGTGTGGCAGGGGAAGGATACTGTAATATCTCCAGTTAGAGGTGGTATTTGCCAGTTCTCCGAACTACTCAAAATTTCCGCTACCGGTTCTCCAGAACTGGTCAGAACCTGCTGAATACCACCTCTGATTCCATCCCTATAAATCTACAACCATGAGCAGAAAAGGTCCATCCTTCAATAGTAGGTGTGCAATTTCCTCTACTGAATCAGCCAAAGCCACATATTCTCTTGTACTACTCACAAAAGAATAGGTTCTCAAGGCTCAAGAGACTTCTTAGCTTTGCTAACAGACTCTGAATCCTGGGCCTTTTCTGTACAGAGACCTCATTCCACTATTAATGCTTGGAATTGCCCTGTTCCATTACTTGTCTTTCACTGAGCCTATGGTTCATGTATATGGCATCCAGCCTTTGGGGACCAAGCCATCACTCTGTGTAAAAGCACATGGTGGATGATCATTCCATGACCCATGAACTACATGAGATTTTCTGGGGCCACCTGATGAGAGAAATTCAGGGGCCAATTTCAATGGTGCAATTCCCTACCTCCCCCACATGTATTTGAAATGGTATTGGCTTTTTTTAAAGGAAGCCTAAAAATACATAGGTAAAACTGTACTATGTTACCGTTATTTTCCTTAGTCATTCCTGCCACCCTCTCACCCTTCCCCCGCCCATTAAAAATTGAAAAGTGCAGTTCCTGACTGCAACAGCATAGCCATTTCTATTATAAGATAATATTGGTAGCACTGGAAGAGCTGCTGCTAGAAAAGAATAAATGACAAACCTTTGAGGGCTTCCAGATTTCCTAGACTGGATTGAAATCACAGCTGTGCAAGATCAAAGACTGCTGCATAGATCACAGAGATAGACCCAGTAATGGTAGCTGTAATTACTATTTCCATTACAGTGCCTAGGATCCAAATGAGGATAATATGATGAAACATTTGTCATTGGAGCTTAAAATATTTACATTTTGTGTTCAGTTGATTGTTTTACAAACACTAACCTCAGAGGCAAAGTCATCCTGTGCTTTGTTTTTTCACTCTTATAAATGTCTGGCAAAGACCAAAACTCCCCTCCTCCTCCTCCTCCTCCTCCTCCCTCCTCCTCCTCCTCCTCTCTCCTCCTCCTCTTCTTCTTCTTCTTCTTCTTCCTCCTCCTCCTCCTCCTCCTCCTCCTCCTCCTCCTCCTCCTCCTCCTCCTCCTCCTCCTCCTCTTTCTCCTTCTCCTCCTCCTTTCTCCTCCTCCTCCTCTGCTTTTCTTCTTCTCTTCCTCCTCCTCTTTCTTCTTTCCTCTTTCTTCTACTTCTCCTGCTCTTTCTCCTCCTTCTCCTCCTCCTCTTTCTTCTCCTCCTCTTCCTCTTCCTCCTCCTCCTCTTCTTCTTCTTCTTCTTCTTCCTCCTCCTCCTCCTCCTCCTCCTCCTCCTCCTCCTCCTCCTCCTCCTCCTCCTCCTCCTCTCTTCTTCTCCTCCTCCGTTTCCCCCCCCAATATCGGATTAGAATAGCAAAGGAACCACTTTATTGGAACCCGAAGTGTACCATGTGATGAATTCCCTTGCTTTGCTAAATTAAGCCACTCTGTTTCTTTTTGATTCTAAAGCAAAACTGCGAAGGTTTGAAAACATGCCACGAACAGTAGAAAAAAATACCTGCTGAATCCTAAACTGTGAAGTTTGTTCAGTTATATAATGCTTTTAGACATCAAGTATGAACCGTTGTTTTTGACAAAGGATTGAGCTGGAGTGCTCATTTGGTACAATTGAATATTGCAGTTTTTGCAAAGTAATAGAAAGATAAGGGGTTACAAATAGGACAATGGCATTCAGTTTTGATTGGGGCCTTTGTTATCTACCTGGTAAAATACTTAAAGGCTTGATGTTTTTTAAAGATAGCATTCCCTGAGCTTATTTTACAAGTCTCTTTCTTTTGTTGGTTGTTGCCACATTTCCCATCTCCAGCACAAGGCTCATGCCACAGAGATGACGGGGTCAAGCTATTTTCCAAAGCACCTATAGGCCAGACAAGGAGTAATGGATGGAAACTGATCAAGGAGAGATTCAACCTAGAAATAAGGAGAAATTTTCTGACAGTGAAAACAATCAACCAATGGAACAGCTTGCCTTCAGAAGTTGTGGGAGCTTCATCACTGGAAACTTTCAAGAAGAGACTGAACTGCCATCTGTTCAAAAATGGTGTCAGTCTGCTTGGGTGGGCAGTTTGGACTAGATGACCTACAAGGTCCCTTCCAACTCTGTTAATCTGTATCAGTAGTTACTGTTCATTTGCCCCCCCCCACCAATTATACCAACATGGGAAAACAATGACTTGTAAATGTAGATTCCACATTGGCTAGCTCTCAGCAGCCCTACAGTGTATGGTAGGGAAGTTTTATTATCACCGTATTATTGGTAGTAGAATAACTGAGATGCAGAAAAGAGAGGATGTCTAGTGGACTTATAGCTACTAAGTTGCATGAACAGGCTGACTTGTATAGGAGGCAAGAAAATGCGCTCAAATCTTCACTTTGAATATCCTCACATGCCTAGGTTATCCACAGTCAGTATAGTAGGAGATTTGCAAGCATTATTGTCTGAAGGCACTTGCAAAACTATCTAAAATCAAAAAAACCTGCCTTACTATGGTTCATACTAAGTTCCAATAATGTCTAGAGAATCTACAGGAATATAAAACCACTGAGGAAGGAGGTGACCAATGTTGTGGTTCGCCGGCAGCAGGTGCGGATGGCTGAGGTCTCGGAGAGCGAGGACTCAGATGAGAGGCCTGCGTGTGATGCAGGGATGGGGCCAGGACCATCAGGGAGTGGAATGTTGCCTTTGGAGATTGTGGAGGCTGGCAGCAGTGATGAAGAGCCCCCCGAAGAGCCTGTGCTCAGTGTGTGTGCGCACAGGGCTGCTCGAAGGAAAGAGCAGCTGCAGCAGCATGGGTGACTCAGGGAGTAAGGCTGCAAGGTAATGGCCCCTCCCTTAAGAGATAAAAGCCAGCTGAGAAACTGGAGTTCTTTGCAGGAAGCAAAGGCGTTTTGCACTCAAGCCTTGTGGACCTTCAGAGTATCTTGGTTGGTGTTTGGAGACTCTTCGTGTTTGAAATATTTCTTAGTAACTTTATCTAGTGTTTTTGACAGTCCTTATCAGAGACAATTCGTTTGAAACAGCCTTTTAACCGTGAAGGAATGGAATTCATAAAGAATCGTTAAAAGGTTTTGCTGTTATCTCTGTTTCGTGTTTGATCCTTGGAACAAGGTTCGGATCAGAACACCCATTGCAACACTTTATCCCACTCCAAGTTAATCCAAAACGATACCCTAGTTGATGACATCAAAAGTCATGGAGAGATCAAGTAGTACAAGAAGGTACGATTCACTATACAAGTAGTCCTTGACTTACAACAGTTTGTCAATAGGGGAAGCCAGATTCACTTAACAGCCGGGTTGCTAACTTATCAGTTGCAGCATTTCACTTAACAACTATGGCAAGAATGGTCATAAAATCGGGCAAAAGTCACTTAACAAATGTCCCACTTAGCCACAGAAATTTGGGGGTCAATTGTGATCGTAAGTCGAGGACTACTAGTATAGCACTGAATGCCTGATTGATGCTCCTGAGGACAGAAGACAAGGCAGATGATACCAGGAGATTTTGCGGTAATTGGTAGCAGAAACCAGACTGAATATTGCAGTCCGACGAGCCTCCTGGCAAATCTCCATCAGATACGTATTTTTTGTAAAAGGCAGATTAAAGCAACAGAGACCACCAAGTCCAGCTTTGAAACAAAAGCAAAATATATATTTAAAACCCAGTAGCAAAATTGTCAAAGCCTGGTACTGTTTCTTTCAAAATTAAGCATGGACATAGGACTCCCACTGCCATTCCCACAGTTTAAATATCATCCCTTCAGAAGGCCTCCAATTGCCATTTGAAAAACACATTTCAGCCTATTTTCAGATCTTTGCAACCTCCGCCTAACCTTTCTCTTAAAACTTTTTAAAACGCCCACCAATTTGGTCACCCAAATGGCAGTTGGGAGATAATATTAGATTTTATTCTTTCTTCCTGTATTTCCAAAGCTCTGGAAGTACAAAGCACATTGCAATATTGGATGGGGATGTCAATGATTAAACCAGGAAAGGTATGTGTATAAAGATTGCCATGGTGATCTCTGTGTATAATATTCATAGCATGACCCAAGTTATTTTTCCTGCTTAGACCAGGCAGCCTGTATCTAAAACTACAATTCTGGGCCAACTTCTTTGAGGGTAAACTTACCATGCTGGATGATTCTATTCTTCTTTTCCAATTAATTCAATTGCAGCGGGATACAAGAAGCAAGCCAACATTATGGGAGATGGAGGAAACAGATGGTCACCTGATAACTTACTTCCACCAAAGGGAGGATTGGAATGTTAAGAGAAATGATTTAAACCAGATGTGACCAGCTGTAAGGAATATCCAGGAAACTTTGCAAATAGGAAGGTGGGCTGCAATCATATTAAAGGTAATGTGCCTGTATCAAACACAGATTTGGGCCACAGATGCTTTCCTCCTCCTCCTCCTCCTCAGATAGTGTAGTGTAAACTGTTGTGAATCATGCCCTAGGTTTTCCCTTTACTATTTTTTATGCCATTTCATCAGCCAAATAAATAGATGCAATCATAAACTGGAGTTTATGATTGAGTTTAAGCGCAACATTCTCTGATAGCAAAGAGTTAAGTAGAATGTTCTGGTTTTCAATTCTTTTTCCCAGCCTAGATCTGGTAGTTGTATGCTTAAGCCCAAGTCCACAGTGTGAAATTGAAATGGAAATGACATGTTTGGGATGAGATTTTTATTTGCTAAATGCCAAAAGAATTCTGTGGAAAGGTTCCAAGCCAACACTATGCTTTTGGGAATTGCACCAAGGATGCAAAGTAGAAATTGGAGGAGTCTCAGGCAGTGTAGATTACTTATAGGTTGGCAGTTACCATGCCAAGACAATTTAGGAAGTATGCAGACAGAAGTGTAAGATTTGAAACCTGATCTTCTGCCATGAATAATCCACTGATATTAAAAGCAACATTTTGGTTTTGTGTTCCATATGAAAACAATGTCTAAAAATCCAAAAAGTCATGAAATGAATACTACCATTCTATGAAAATAGAAATAGTTCATCAAAGAGAAGGAGAAGGATCTTGTGCCCATTTCTCTTTCTGGTTGATCTTCCAACCCGCAGATTCTTGGCTGCTCCAGGTATTGTCTATAACTATAATGGTGATACTACTGTGCAGTGCCAGGCCTGTGTGACATGGAAGAACATAGTTGTTTAGGATCTAAAGTGCGAAGAAATTTGGTTGAACTATGATGGTGGGATCAGTATGACTTAACAATGCCTGGTTAGTTTCAAATATAGTAGTAGATAAGATTGGATGAGAAATAAAGAGGAGCTTGACCATAATATCCAGCACAAACCACAAAGATGCAAAATAAGAAAATGTATTATGGGGCAAACTCCATCCTCCTAGACTTGTGTCTTGAAATTGGATGCAAGTACCCACTCTAAGATATATGGTTTGTCTAGCAATACTGCAATGCATTGTCATTTGTCTATCCCATGCATATATGTCTATGAGTTTCAGTGAACTATTGTGAACCTTCCTCCCTCTTCAAAAATTCTGTTTAATAGTACCCAAGTTTCAGCCAGGTAAACTGCTATGGCAATGAAAGACAGAGATTCTCTTGATTGTTTATCAGCCTATCCAGGGGTGGAATTCTACCAATTCACACCTATTTGCTAGAACTGGTTGTTAACATTCTAAGCAGTTTGGAGAACCAGTTGTTAGAAGAAATTACTGGCCTAATCCTGTAAGGAAGGCAGGAAGGAAACATTCTGGTATTGCTTACAGAAATGCCTCTTCCTTAACCCGTATTACATTCTTGGCAGGACTAGACTTCCTGTCTCAGGAACATCTCTGGAGTTTTTCCCCTCCTTTGCTGGTACTCTGCTTGTGTAGAGTGACTATTTAAAGCTACAATGGCATTGAAAAAAGTGACTTATGGCCATTTTTCACACTTATGACTGTTGTAGCATCCCCATAGTCATGAGAGGCCAGGTGAGGAGATGTGTGCCTCGATGTGAGTGATATTGAGTTGGCCACACCCAGCTAATAACATGACCACCAAGCCACATCCTCCCAGTCACATGACCACCAAGCCACACCCATCACCTAAGCCACACCCACAGAACCGGTTGTTAAAATTTTTGAATCCCACCCTTGAGTCTATCTCTTTTCCTATATGGCTGGATGTTGTCTGTTTTTGAAGGATTTAAGAAGTCACACAACCATTTTACTGTAGTTGAATTTAAAAGAATTCTGCTATCACAAATAGATCATTACCTAGCAGGATTACTATATGATTCCAAGACAGGGAGAACTCATGCCGTTTATTACAGCAGTCCCCCTTTTTTTCAGGCTTCTATGTTTATCTGGAAAAAATGTGTATTCATTAAAGTTAACACCTCATAAAACAGTGGCACCTTTTTTTCAGGCTCAGCAAATTGTTGAAATTGTTTTGTATGTATTATAAAAGTTCTTATACTCTGTAGAAATGAGGAGAAGAGAAGCCTTTACAAAAAATCTCACTGTGATCTGTTTGCAAGATCCCTTACTGTCCACTCTGATTGTGTAATGCCATTTGTGCTGCTTTGAGGAATAGTAGTGTGCATTTTCTACCACACACTATATGTTCATTATGGCTCACTAAAGTTGCCAGAACAGAGCTGGCTGATTGAAGGAATAATAAAGGGCCAGTTGTTGCCTCTTCAAAGTAACAGGAAAGACCTTTAAATCATTATTAGCTTCCAGCATCTTAGAGGACTTCTTATTCTTTGCCTTCCTGTTCATTTCTGTGTACAATTCAGACTGCTGGTTTTGATATACAGAACTCTAAAGGTTTTGCAGTAAAGCTATCTGAGGGAGGAATGTTTCCAATAAAGGAGAATATTTGTCCTTGGTGCTCTCTGACCTTGGTTGTTTTCCTGCAGACATTTCATTACCCAAACTAGTGTTAGAGGAGTGTTTCCTTCTTTACCAGTCTGGCTAATCATTGAAAGGCCTTTTATATGTTCCATAATCTAGAGCAGCCCCTTTCAATCTTTTTAATCTGGATGATTATTTTTTCTTGAAACATTTTTCAGGTCTCAGAGAACTCCTGCATAACAATGGCAGAAAGGTATGAAAACTTCACACTGCAATTCACTTTTGTTACGAACTAAATAAACTTATTCGTCAAAAACTATACTAGCTTACTTCAGCAGCAGGCTTGTAAGCCTGCACTTCTGATTGGCCCGCGGATAAGCGAATCGTGATTGGCCGATTCTGGCTGACCTGATTGGCTGACAACGGGCCGTCACCGATTGGACGCTTTTAGAGCGGTTACTTCAATTTCATTGGTTGTTGTGACAGCAGCTAGCTCTATAAAAGAGCTGCTGCTGCCCTTGTTGCTGTTCTGTTCTGAAGTCACTAATAAAGTGTTGAGTTGAGTCACTATAGATGCCTCGTCTCCGTTATTGCGCCCACTCCTCCAGATCTAACACTGGCGACGAAGGTGGGATGCGGAGACGATAGAGCTGACTGAGCACTCGCTGAGTACCGAACAGAGCACGTGGCTAAGAGCGCGCCAACAACGGCAAGATGGCCAGCGGCGCCATACCACCCGCTCCATTTGACCCGGCTAACGAAGACTGGGACTCGTATATAGACAGGTTCCAGATGTTCCTGGAGACCAACAATCTGAAAGACGCTGCACCTGGCAAGAAACGAGCGATCTTCCTGACCCATTGCGGGCCTGCCATTTTTAAAATGGCTAAGGCACTTGCTAAACCAGCGGAAGTTAAAACAATGGATTGGGATACCCTCACACCGATCCGCCGAGCCCATTATGCACCCGCGGTACCAATGCTTATCCAAAGGCACGAATTTTACCAGAGGGACCAATGGAAAAACGAGAGCGTTGGGGACTTCATCGCAGACCTCCGGAACCTGGGAGGCCTCTGTGGTTTCGCAAACCTCGAGGAAGCCATGAGAAACCGCATAGTTCTGGGATTAGATGACCACACTGCGCAGAGCAAGATCATGGGTAAAGGGGACATCGACCTTGCAGATGTCATCGCCGACGCTACTGCAGCAGAAGCAACCAGGAAGTCGGCCGCTCGAATGCGCCGCACCAATGCACCACTCCGCCAACTCGCCAGTGATACTACGCCTTTTTCTGAGAGGCATTCAACAACGGCTCACCATGAAGACCTCGAATCCTCGTCTGATAGTGAGGAAGAAGAGGTCAAGACCTGAAGAGCCAGAAACCTGCACGTCAATGCGCCGGTTGCGGGGCCAATCACCCGCGATTGGACTGCAAATTCCTCGATGCACTCTGCCGTTCCTGTGGAAAGAGGGGCTACATCGCAAAGGTTTGCAGAAGCAAGCGAGCGTCAAGCCCAATCCGAAGAAAAACGGGCAGCCCACCTGTAAATCAGGACCATCTGAATCACCAATGGAACCTCTATCACTACAGAAATCGAGCGCCTGCTGCGTCAGCTAGGTGAGAAGAGGCGCATCAAACCATTACCATTGGTAACGCATCATCCTTGGATGCAAGAAAGATCCAAGTGAAGGTCGCCATTGAGAATCGTCCATGCGTAATGGAAGTAGACTCGGGGTCGTCCCTATCAATGGTCTCGTGGAAAACCTTCAAGCAGCTGATCCCTGACATCCGTCGCCAGGACCTCAGCACCCAAAAAATCATATTACGGGACTACCAGGGAAACAGGATTCCCGTTGCCGGTTCCCATCACGTCCAGGTGTCCTTCAGGGACCGCACCGCAACCCTGCCTATTACCATCGTCGATCGAGACTGACCCAGCTTGTTGGGGTTACAGTGGTTCGCTCCACTGGGAATTGAACTAGCTGGCATTCACCAGACCGGGAACAGCGATTGGGAAGCGGCCCTCATCCAGGAATTCCAGGACGTGTTCACCGAGAAGCTAGGCAAGTACAAGGGATCCCCCATAACTTTTAGCCTCAACCCCGATGTTGCGCCCATCTGCCTTAAGCCTCGTCGAGTGCCTTTTGCACTCAAGCCAAAGATCGATGAACAATTGGACAAATTAATAGCTCAGGGGGTGTTAGAACTGATCGATCATGCCCGTTGGGAAACCCCGATTGTAACTCCCATAAAGCCTGATGGATCAATAAGAATTTGTGGGGATTACCGGGCCACCCTAAATCACGCGCTTCAGCAGAGCGCTTACCCGGTACCTGTGGTCCAACATCTTCTTCACTCCCTGGGTGGCGGAAAAATATTTGCAAAATTGGACCTCGCCCAGGCATACCAGCAACTACCCGTAGATGCAGAAACTGCTGAGGCCCAGACTATAGTCATGCACAGAGGTGCGTTTAAATGTAATAGACTCCAGTTCGGAGTGAGTGTAGCACCAGGCATTTTCCAAAGCCTGATAGAGAGACTGCTACAAGGCATAAAAGGAGTCGTGCCTTATTTCGATGACGTATTGATAGCTGCCCCCACTAAAGACGTATTAGAGAAACGACTCAGAACGGTTCTTCAGAAATTCAAAAACGCCGGTTTGAAAGTAAAAAAAGACAAGTGTCAACTTTGTACGGAGAGAGTTGAATTCCTGGGGTACCTTCTTGACAAAAAGGGAATCCATCCCACTGAAAAAAAAGTAATGGCAATAAAAAACGCCCCAAGACCCAGGAATAAAACAGACCTCCAAGCCTTCCTAGGACTCATTAACTTTTATAACATCTTCCTGACCCAGAAGGCGACTGTAGCTGAGCCCCTACATAGACTACTCGACAAGAAGGCTTCCTGGGTCTGGGGACATCAGGAAGAACAAGAGTCCAGCAAGTAAAAGATCTCTTAACCTCAGACGCTGTACTAATGCAGTATAACGAGACTTTGCCTTTAACGGTCACCTGCGACGCTTCACCGTTTGGGGTAGGAGCCATCTTAAGTCATGTCCTACCAAACGGAAATGAAGCACCTATTGCTTTCTTTTCACGAACTTTATCGAAGACTGAAAGAAACTACAGCCAACTCGATAAAGAGGCTCTTGCTATTGTATCCGCTATTAAACACTTCCATGAATATGTATATGGAAGACCGTTTACCATAATAACCGATCACAAGCCATTGCTTGGAATTTTAGCGGGAGACAAACCAACTCCCCACATCTTATCACCCAGAATGACCCGTTGGTCAGAGTTTCTAGCCGCATACAATTATCAACTGCAACACCGCCCGGGGAAAGCCATTCCCCACGCTGACGCCTTGAATCGTTCTCCGCTACCGGAAGCCATAGACGATCCAGCTCCAACTTTAACTGCACTCCAAATCGAAACTCTCCCTGCACCATCCCTGACTGCACGAGACATCGCCGCGGAAACAAAAAAGGATCCTGTATTCGCCGAGTCCTCAGCTGGGTGGAACGAGGTTGGCCTGACAACGAACCCAACGAAACCTTCGCGCCTTTCAAACATCGACAGACGGAACTGTTTTCCCAGAAGGGCTGCATCTTGTGGGGAGACAGAGTCGTCATTCCAAAAAAATTACAACACACCGTTCTAAAACTGTTGCACGATGGTCATCCAGGCATCGTGCGAATGAAGGCATTGGCAAGAAGTTACGTGTGGTGGCCAGGTATCGATAAACAGATAGAAGCCTGGGTAGCCACATGCAACAAATGCCAGGAAATCCGCGCTACCCCACCGAAGGCACCTCCAACTGAATGGGACGCACCTCGTGGTCCCTGGTCCCGCATCCACATTGACTTTGCGGGACCCACCAAGGGACACACTTTTCTCATAACTGTGGATGCCTATTCCAACTGGCTCAAAGTCCACCAAATGAAGAGCACCACCACAGAAGCCGTCGTTAAAAAATTAAATAGACTATTCGCTACGCACGGATTGCCTGACGTTTTAGTCTCGGATAACGGTCCCCAATTCACTGCCCTAGCATTTGAACAGTACCTAGCCGACCGGGGCATCCGCCATGCCTTAACTTCGCTGGCTCACCCTGCGGCCAATGGCAGGGCTGAGTGCATGGTCCAATTCATAAAAAAGACCCTGCACAAGATGGAACATGGAGACATTGACGACAAAGTAACCCGAATGCTTCTCCTCCAACACATCACCCCGCACAGCATCACAAACAGAACCCCGGCCGAACTTCTGATGGGCTGGAAACTTTGCTCACACCTCGATCGCCTACACCCAACCTACACGCCAGAAAAACCTTGCGGTTCCGGCAGCAAGTGTCGTGCGTTCAAGGTAGGCGACTTAGTCTTCGCGAAAAATTTCGCGGGTGACCCATTGTGGGTCCCCGCTACTATAACTCAAATTACAGGCCCCAGATCTTACCGTCTACAAACTAGCGATGGGAAATTATGGAAGCGCCATATAGACCAACTTCGTTCCCGATTGGCACCTAACCCTATCTCAACCCCTGAATCGCAAACTGGGGGGGGGGAGGGAAATCGAGGGGGCTGAAATAGAAATAGCAGACGACCCACTAACTGACGCTCAGCAGTCTGCACAGCCAACCATGGGATACTCACCTTCCGGAGGTGGACCGAGCCGGGTGATTGTTTCGCCACAAAGCAGCCCGGCCATAGAAGCAAGTCCAGGGAACCCGGATGACAACAGAGAGGACAGCCCTGAGTCCCCAAGCGGAATAGTGGAACCGTTTTCGCCACCCGGTTCTACAAACAGCCCACCGGAGCCAGCACCAGAGCAGAGACCGGTGGAACTCCGAAGATCGAATAGACAGGTGAAACGGACTGCCTACTTACGAGAATACGTCACCCCACCCCTCAGACGGAACCTAGGGGGGAGGGGTGTTACGAACTAAATAAACGTATTCGTCAAAAACTATACTAGCTTACTTCAGCAGCAGGCTTGTAAGCCTGCACTTCTGATTGGCCCACGGATAAGCGAATCATGATTGGCCGATTCTGGCTGACCTGATTGGCTGACAACGGGCCATCACCGATTGGACGCTTTTAGAGCGGTTACTTCAATTTCATTGGTTGTTGTGACAGCAGCTAGCTCTATAAAAGAGCTGCTGCTGCCCTTGTTGCTGTTCTGTTCTGAAGTCACTAATAAAGTGTTGAGTTGAGTCACTATAGATGCCTCGTCTCCGTTATTGCGCCCAGTCCTCCAGATCTAACAACTTTTAAACCATATTATTCATCCTTTTTGGGTTTGGGGTCTGGCTAGACTAAATAAATGAAGAATTGTGGTGACATAATAGCAGTATTCCAATATTTGAGGGGCTGCCACAAAGAAAAGGGCGTCAATTTATTCTCCAAAGCATCAAAGGACAATGGTTGGAAAAAAATCAAAGAGAGAAGCAACCTGGAATTAAGGTGAAACTTCCTAACAGTGTGGACAATTAACCAGTGGAACAGCTGGCCTTCAGAAATCGTGGGTGCTCCATCACTGGAGGTTTTTAAGAAGAGACTAGATGGTCACATATCTGAAATGGTATAGGTTCTCCTGCTTGAGCAGGGAACTGGACTAGAAACCTCCAAGATTCATTCTATTCTATTCTATTCTATTCTATTCTATTCTATTCTATTCTATTCTATTCTATTCTATTCTATTCTATTCTATTCTATTCTTATCCCCATCCCCATCCCCATCCCATCCCCATCCCATCCCCATCCCATCCCCATCCCCATCCCCATCCCTATTCTATTCTATTCTATTCTATTCTATTCTATTCTATTCTATTCTATTCTATTCTATTCTATTCTGTTCTATTCTATTCTATTCTATTCTATTCTATTCTTATCTCCACCCCCATCCCCATCCCCATCCCCAGTTCTATTCTATTCTATTCTATTCTATTCTATTCTATTCTATTCTATTCTATTCTATTCTATTCTATTCTATTCTATTCTATTCTATTCTATTCTATCTTATCCCCATCCCCATCCCCATCCCCATCCCTATTCTGTTCTATTCTGTTCTATTCTATTCTATTCTATTCTATTCTATTCTATTCTATTCTATTCTATTCTATTCTATTCCTTTTTTTCAACCACAATCTCTTGCAGAATCTCTAGTGACCTCTTATAGAACCTCAACTGAGAAAGGCTGATCTAGGTCAGTGGTCCCCAAACTTTTGGACCTCACGGACCACCAAACTCATAATTTTAAATCCCAGGGACCACTAACCGGTTCTGTGGGTGTAGCCTAATTTGTGGATGTGGCTTGGTGGTCATGTGACTGGCTGGGCATGGCTTGTATGTAAATATTATAAATATTTATATAAATATTGAATTTTTTATTTAAAAAGAGCAACTTTTACCCAAAATCAGGCAAAGCAGGCAGGCAGATTGAGTTGCTCACAGAATCACAGATTCATTCAGAGATCTATCTATCTGCCATTGGCTAGCTCAATCTGTCACATAACATTTGCTTGCAAGCAAACTCATAAACTTTGCTAGCAAGCAAACTCACAAAATTAATTCACAACACACCATGCATGTAAATATTGAATTTTTTATAAAAAAGAGCAATTTTTACCCAAAATCAGACAAAGCAGGCAGGCAGATTGAGTTGCTCACAGAATCATTCAGTGATCTATCTATCTGCCATCAGCTAACTCAGTCTGTCACATAAAATTTGCTTGCCATGAATCTGCACGGAATAATAGAAACTTCAGCCCTAAGGGAGGTTCGGCTGTGCTTAAAAGCAGAGCCGAAGACCTAAAGACTAGCTAGAAAGCAAGAAATCCAACCATTTCCTGCTTCCTAGCTAATCTAAATCTCCTGGCACAGCAGAATAGCTGATGGTCAGAAAAATAGCAATTTAGCAGGCAAGTTTGCCCAGTAAGGAGTGAGTGAGTGGGGAGAGTTCCTGCAGGCCATATGGATGGCACAGCTTGTTTTTCTGAGCAGCCTGGATTAATTGCTTTGGGGGAGGTGCTCTGGGGGTGAGATTTCTCTGCGGCCCACCAAAATTTTCTTGTGGCCCACCGGTTGGCGACTGTTGATCTAGGTTATATAGGAATACAGTCTATAGGAGTATAAGCTGAGCACTTGACACAGAGTTCTTTATGAAGTTGCAGCTCAATTTTTCTTGTTAATTTTTCTTGTTTATTAGAGATGAGACTAAGTCCTTCATTACATTACATTCATTGTAAAAGACTAGAAAGTACTGATCTGTTCCACCGGACTTTTAATACTGTTTAATGTTGTTTTGTATCATTGTTTAGTTTTAATGCACTTCTCAAATTTTATGGGGTTTCCTCACAATCCTTGCTATTATAATGTCAAATGTTATAGAATGTTTTTATTATACATCAGTTTAGATGTTAGGTAAGCAGTTATTTACATTAACCAAGATTGTTTCTTTTTTTTTTTTAACTAAAGAAAGGGAAAGCACGTTTTGTACTCCAGTCAGGTCATGGTGCCCCAGTTATTCTGGGCAGAGTTTCTTATTCTTGAATCTTGCTGTACTAAAGAAATAATCACTATTCACACTTCAGCAATTTAGTAGGTAAGTAGGTGTCTTCATATTTTCAAGCTATCTCCCAAATTTGTCTGTCTGCCAAAAAACTGAATTATTTTATAAATTTCATGAGATTGTTCATGGAAAGGAAAATAGTATCCATTCTTAGGAAAAAGGCTCTTTTGAAGTGAGAGGTGGTATTTTTGAAATATCTGAAGAGTATCTTATACAGATGTTTTGCTTGGATTCATGATAGTCAACAATGGTAGGTGGTTACTGCTTTCTGATCCAATTCAAATCTTGTTTATCCAGAAGACAGGAAAAGCACAAAATTCTGAGTTAGTACCACTGATGGCCTTCCCAACTGCATTATTACAGGGAATCCTTGACTTACAACAGTTCACTTAGTGATCGTTCAAAGTTACAATGCCACTGAAAAAAGTGACTTATAATCGTTTTTCATACTTATGACATTGCAGCATCTCATGGTCATGTGATAAAAATTCAAATATTTGGCTATTTATGACAGTTCAGTGCCTTGGAGTCATGTGATCACCTTTTATGACCTTCTGACAAGCAAAGTCAATCGGGAAGCCAGATTCACTTAACAACTATGTATTAACTTAATAACTGCAGTGATTCACTTGACAAATGTGGCAAGAAAGGTCATAAAATGGGGGCATAGCTCATTTTAGCAACAAAAATTTTGGGGCTCAATTATGGTCATAAATTGAGGACAACCTCAATTTATTTGACTGTTATAATTATACCAACTTTAATTATTTTACTGCTTTATTGATAGCCTGCTGACTCTTGTCTTCCATATGTTTTGTTGAAATTGCAGCAACGTTTTTGGAAGTGACTTGCCAAAACTTTCTTCTTAGGATTGGGAAAGAGCAACTGGCCCAAAGTCATCTTATTGGCAGATCTAGAATTCACAATCTCTTGATTTCTGCCCCAATTTTAACTACTGACACACAGGCAGCTAACTGAACTTTCTAAGAAAGAATATTCCACCACCCACGGTCTATCCCGGCCTTGTCTACCCAGTCAGCCATGATGACAATGCCATGCCTCCCAGCCCCCTCAAGGGAAAACAAACTCCTGATATGGCCCACGATGGGATCAAGTTTGACACCCCCTAATCTAACCCTAAGCAAATATAGATGCTTTTCCAGAGCCCACTTTGATGCCTTCTCATCAGCTCTACTGGATGGAAGATTTCATGGTACTCTTTATTTGCAGAGATGTTTATCCTTGTAAATCCAGGGGAGTAGAAATGTTCGCTCATACAGTCTTCTTTTTATAATATTCCAATATATGCTCTGATTGCCCCAATCGTTTCCAAATATGAGGGCTGGACAGATAAATTTTATGTTTATTATTTTTTAAGGGATGCTAATGCCACTTCACATATCAGATGACTTAACCTTAACTGCAATAAATAACTCTGAGACAGACATGTTCTCAAAGTTTCCTTTTATTAGAGCAGTAAACTGGCACATCTGGGAAATCCTGAATCTGAAAGTTCCGGGTTTCCCTCCAATAAGTAAAAATGAAAAATCCACCCCCTGCACCTATCATTCCATCACATGCCCCAATTACCATCCGTCCCAATTTGAGATGTCCCCTCAACTACTCCTCAGCCAGGTGCAGGAATAACATGACCTTGACTTTAAAGAAGAATGCTATTATGTCTAACCACATAAGCTCTATGAAATTTCCCCCTCCCATTTTCCCAGGCTCAAGCATGTGGCAGCATGGAAGCTTCTGGTGCTAATATGGCTTCCAAAGCTGACAGACTATATATCTTCACAAAGTCATACAACTGCAACATTTTTAATTAGGTATGTTGTTATATTGTCCTTATTGTTTTCCCTTTCTCGATAATAAATTGCTATTTTAAACTATTTCCCTTTTTTACTCTACTCTCTGTATTGTAAAGGCTGGACAAAGATCATAATAAATATATTTGTAGAAGAAATCCAGATTAAGAAGCACCCATGGACCTTCTAGTCTCCTTTAGGCCAGACTGTATTCCAAATCCAAATTAGTCTTACTGAATTCCAGCATTACATTTTATTCAAATTTTATTAGCTTCAGATGCTAAAAGATGATGTAGAAGGCTGGATATAGGGTATCATGTTAAGATATTTTTAAAAAAAAACTTTCTTAAAAGATTATCTTGATGAAAACATATTGTCTTCTCTTTTGAAATATTTTAATCTTCTTCATCAAATTGAATGAGATTTGGAAGTTTTGTGCCTCCTGATTTTGGAAATACCACAAACAACCCATAGCAGCACTGGCATCAGAAAATACCATAGATGACTATTCTTCAGCACTGTTTTTAGACTGATAAAGAAGAAAAAACAGGATATTATCTCTGCCTCATTTATTTTTGTGAGAATATAGCCTTAATGAAGGGAAACTCGTCAGAAGAACTTTCATTCTGAAAAGTAAAGAAATAGAATTTCATCTTGTTGTTGTTCTATTTTTTATCTTTATGACAGCAATAAGGGTCTTGGAATCTTGCCTCAATACCATTCATCTCAGAATTAAGCCTGCTGTCATTTCTTATCTAATGGAACAAGACTGCTCCCAAGCTTATTCTGCACCTTTAAATTGTCCTCGAAGCCTGCCTTCTGGTTACACTTTCTTTGTATAGCTTGAATGTTAGCATGACAGCACTTTATGCTAATAGTGCCTAAATCTATTATATGGGGATTGTCCAAATGTTTTCTAGATGGCATCAAAGAATTAGCAGTTTCAATATTTCTTTGCTGGCATTTTGTGAGTACCCAGATTTTTGTAGCCCAGATAAAGTCACGCTAATCATGCCAAAGTATTTCACATAGATATTAGAGATGAATCTACCCTGAATCAACTTCATCAATCATGTGCCTATAATTTCTAAATCAGTCCTTGTTGCTCTTTACTTTGAAAAAAAGACACTGTGATTTTCACAGATAACTTTCCTTAGCAGATTTTTTTTTTTACTGTAGGCTTTTTTGTACAACACGTTCTTAATCAATGCATGTTTTGTGTATGGTTTCCTTTATTATTTCATTTAATAGCCAATTGCAAAACTGAAAAAAATGTGCAGTTGGCAGCTCATCTTACATGAATTAAAGTGCTTGGCTTCAAATAGCAGACTAAATGTAATACTCCTCCACCTCCACTTGTCACAGACATATTTAAAGTAGTCATTCAAAATTTAAAAAAAGAGATAAGGCAGACAATAGACACTGCAGTTAGAATTACACATCTGTCTTCTGGAATCTCCATGGCTCAAAGGAAATATATATTGGGGATTTGTTTATGCTCTGTTACTTACTTGAACATCCCTGTGGTCTTGCCATGTGCCTTATTTCGATGATGTCTTGATAGCTGCCCCCATTAGAGACGTGTTGGAGACCCGACTCAGAGCGGTTCTCCAAAAATTCAAAGACGCCGAGTTAAAGGTAAAGAGAGACAAGTGTCAACTTTGTACTGAGAGGGTTGAATTCCTGGGGTACCTCCTTGATAAAAAGGGAATTCATCCTACCGAAAAAAAAGTAACAGCCATAAAAAATGCCCCCAGACCTAGGAATAAAACGGACCTCCAAGCCTTCCTGGGACTCATTAACTTTTATAATATCTTCTTGCCCCAGAAGGCGACTGTAGCTGAGCCCCTACATCGTCTGCTAGACAAGAAAGCTTCCTGGGTCTGGGGACAACGGGAAGAACAAGCGTTCCAGCAAGTAAAAGATCTCTTGACCTCCAACGCTGTATTAATGCAGTATAATGAGACTTTGCCTTTAACAGTCACGTGTGATGCCTCGCCGTTCGGGATGGGAGCCATTTTAAGCCATGTTCTACCAAACGGCAATGAGGCACCTATTGCTTTCTTTTCCCGAACATTATCAAAGACTGAAAGGAACTATAGCCAACTCGATAAAGAGGCTCTTGCTATTGTAGCCGCTATTAAACGTTTTCATGAATATGTGTATGGACGGCCGTTTACTATAATAACTGACCACAAGCCACTGCTTGGCATATTAGCAGGGGACAAGCCTACTCCCCACATCTTATCACCAAGGATGACCCGTTGGTCAGAGTTCCTAGCCACATATGGTTATCAACTGCTACACCGCCCGGGGAAAGCCATTCCCCACGCAGAAGCGTTGAGCCGTTCTCCGCTGCCGGAAGCCATAGACAATCCAGCTCCAACCCTTACGGCACTCCAGATCGAAACTCTTCCTTCACCACCTCTGACTGCACGAGACATCGCAGCGGAAACAAAGAAGGACCCCACATTGGCTTGGGTCCTCAGCTGGGTGGAACGAGGCTGGCCTAACAACGAACCCGACAACATCTTCACACCATTTAAAAACCGACAAATGGAGCTGTTCTCACAGAAGGGCTGCATTTTGTGGGGAGACAGAGTCATCATTCCTGAAAAATTACAACACAGCGTCCTAAAACTATTGCACGACGGTCATCCCGGCATCGTGCGGATGAAGGCGTTAGCGAGAAGCTACACGTGGTGGCCGGGCATCGATAAACAAATAGAAGCCTGGGTGGCCACCTGCAACAAGTGCCAGGAAATCTGCGCTGCCCCATCGAAGGCACCTCCAACTGAATGGGATCCACCTCGTGGCCCCTGGTCCCGCATCCACATTGATTTTGCGGGACCCACCAAGGGAATCACTTTTCTAATAATGGTGGATGCCTATTCAAACTGGCTTGAAGTCCACAAGATGAAAAGCACCACAACAGAAGCCGTCGCTAAAAAGTTAAATAGACTATTCGCTACGCACGGACTGCCGGACATTTTAGTCTTGGATAATGGCCCCCAGTTCACTGCCCTTGCATTCGAGCAATACCTAGCGGACCGGGGCATCCGCCATGCCTTAACTTCGCCGGCTCACCCTGCGGCCAATGGCAGGGCCGAGCGTATGGTACAATTCATTAAAAAAACATTGCACAAAATGGAACATGGCGATATTGACAACAAGATAAACAGAATG